>NW_019942552.1:372039-407947 GCF_002910315.2 Salvelinus sp. IW2-2015 | reverse complement strand
GCCTTAGCCTAGCCCACAGGCCTATATGTTTTGATAAGGTTTGTATCACACCTCCTTAGCTCTAGCCCACAGGCTATATGTTTTGATAAGGTTTGTATCAACCTCCTTAGCCTAGCCCACAGGCCTATATGTTTTGATAAGGTTTGTATCACACTCCTTGCCTAGCCACAAGGCCTATATGTTTGATAAGGTTTTATCACACTCCTTAGCCTAGCCACAGGCCTATATGTTTTGATAATAAGCCGCTATATGTATTTTACACACCTCCTTAGCCACAATGAGTTGGAACTACACTAAGGAGGTGTGATACAAACCTTATCAAAACATATAGGCCTGTGGGCTAGGCTAAGGAGATGTGATACAAACCTTATCAAAACATATAGGCCTGTGGGCTAGGCTAAGGAGGTGTGATACAAACCTTATCAAAACATATAGGCCTGTGGGCTAGGNTACAAACCTTATCAAAACATATAGGCCTGTGGGCTAGGCTAAGGAGGTGTGATACAAACCTTATCAAAACATATAGGCATGTGGGCTAGGCTAAGGAGGTGTGATACAAACCTTATCAAAACATATAGCCCCGTGGGCTAGGCTAAGGAGATGTGATACAAACCTTATCAAAACATATAGCCCCGTGGGCTAGGCTAAGGAGGTGTGCGACTATGATTTGAAAAAGTCGCCCAAAAAAGTAATGCGCTGTTTCTTGCCTTAGTGCACGCAAGCTGGGCATCATTATAATAATTCACAAGTGACAGGCTAATATTGTCACCATTCAGACTATTCTTGATTTAATCTTGTCTTTACATATTATTTAGTATATGTGTGAAATGTGTATTTTGATTTATAATGGACTATTCTCATGCACATGTCTCGGAACAGGGGCAGGGGAGAAAAATTTGTGCGCAACATGAGTTCATGGGCACTCATGAAAAGTTTGATTTGATTGTCAATTACATTTGCATCGATGTCAGAGTGATTAGAGGGACAATAGAGCACTGAGTACCAGGCAGTTAGCAAGTTTGGTAGGCTACTAATGACCATCAGCAGTATCAGAGCTTGGAGAAGCCTAGTTACCGTGACTAAATGGTCACGTGGAATTAGAATGCGGTCATGACTCGTGACCGCCGGTGTGGCAGTAATATGGTCACCTAACAGCACTACTTGCAATACAATATTTCATCCAGTAGCAGATGTGCGTGCGCATGGTCTGAAGTTTGCTGGGACGTAAGCACATTCTCACATCAAGTAAACATGTTATAAACGCCAACTTTTGCATGAAAACTGGTGAAAGCTAATTCTGGGGTATATTTTGTACGTACGCACGATTTATAAATGAGGCCGCTGGCCCTTATCAAACACAACCAACAAGAAAGGCTATTCCTACAAATTAGTGAGATGAGATGTCTCACATGCCTCAAAGTTTATGTAAGGTGCTTGTGAGTGGAAGTTGCCGTTGGTACGGACATCAGTAAGGCAAATTAACGGAATAGTAATCATCTGTTTTATCTGGTCGGGCTGTTCTTAGTAGTCCCACTCTCACACAATAGATAGCACAGAGCGGGGAAAGTGTGTGTGTATGTGCACGTTTGCGGTGTGTGTGTGTATGTGCCACATTTGTGGTGTGTGTGTGTGTGGTGTGTGTGTGTGTGTGTGTGTGTGGTGTGTGTGTGTGTGTGTGTGTGTGTGTGTGTGTGTGCACTCATCCGTGTGGACAGATTTGTATCCTCTTTTATTTCAAATGTCTTTCATTTGTTCTTGGATCCATTCCTATCTTTACTCTGATAATGATTGTCTCTGCTGCACTGGAGATGATTTATCTCAGTTATGCCATTTAAAAGTTGATTAAACATTTCCATTTCCAATTAAACTCTATAATTGTACTCTGAGAGAATGTGTCATTCGAAGTTGAGATGATGGCCACCAGGAAACAGAATTCAAAGTTTACCAGCTGCTAATGTTCAATCATTACAAATGTCAGGTTAGAAGGTTGCGTTACACACTGTTTGTGTGCTGTTTTGGGTGTAACGGTACCTTTTGACATTCTGTGACATTATGTCCCATTACTCCACACACCTCAAGGGCAACACCCAAACCCTTCTATATGAGTCAGCAAACTGCTGTTTAAATGATGGAAGACTATTGTATTGTTTACTGATGACTACCTCGCTTTTGATTTTCAGCTCCCGTCAACCCTCACCTGAGTAAGTAACAGTTTGTTTTGTTTCTCACATCACTTAGCATGTCTCGGAGTATGATGAGGACATTCTCACCCTTAACTAGGCAGAGCTGAGCAGCCCTGCCAGAATCCTGTTGAGTATTTTTCCTGTAATATATTTTATAACTACACTGGAAAGAATAGAATGCATTAATGATCACTACACACACACACGCTGTGTGTGGTGGGATGGGGGATATCAGTGGAATCTTCGTGTGTGTGTGTGTGTGTGTGTGTGTGTGTGTGTGTGTGTGTGTGTGTGTGTGTGTGTGTGTGTGTGTGTGTGGTGCTCATTAATGCATTCTATGTGTTCTCTCCAACGTTCTCACATTATGTTATAATCAGGTCCCATGTAACTTACGGAAAACCTCCACATTAACGTCTCCCTACTTCACAAACACTCGCTTGCTAAAGCATATTGTGTAATTGTGTTGGGTTAGCAGTTAGCACATACAAATATAATAATTTATTACTAGCATCATTATCAAACCCCCTATAGATTGCAGCCAATCTTATCTGAACAATAGATCTAATCTGCACACCTCCTCCTCTTCTCCACTCCCCTCCAACCCCCCCTTTCCTCCTACTCCTCCTCTTCCTCCTTCCACTTTTCCATCTCCTACTCTTCTACCTCCTCCTACACTCCACTCCTCCCCTCCCAATCCCCCGTCCATCTCCACTAAGGCACAGGTCCATGTAGTTTAGCTCACAGTGGATTGACATTAGCAGAGATATGCTGGGGGCCAGACCCCCATTTAGATCTGCAAATCTGGACACTGGGGGGGAGAGGAGTCAAGAGCTGAGGCCCCTCTCTCTGTCTCTGGCTGTCTTAGCTGGGCCACTCTCCTCTGTGTGTGTGTGTGTGTGTGTATGTGTGTGCGCCTCTCTCTCTCTCTCATCTCTCTCTCTCCCCCCTCTCCTCCTCTCCTCCTCTCCACGCCTGCTTCTCCACTACCTGTGTAAAGCCTCTAGTTCCTGCCTCCACCAAGGTCGCCACTTCAAACTGCTTCCAGCTACCTTTTAATAAATCAATGAATATTTATCACACGGCCCCACGTCCTGAATCTAGATGCTGCTTTTTACCAACTCTTTGAGGACACTTCTGTTTCTAAATGTCTTCTGGTTATATCGTGTTGTTTTCGTATTATATTATTGTTTGTTTCCTTTTTTTTGGCCTATACCTGTAGCTCTCTCATTGTTAGACACGCACATGCATCGGCCCGTGTTGATTTCAACATCATTAACTTCAACAGTATGTCCTCTTATAGAATGCATTGCACAGCCATTCACTGGGTGAACTCAGACTCAGAGACTTAGTCATGCAACCATTGGTAGACATGGATAGCAGTATCCATTGACTGATGTGTTTATTCACATGATCAACATAAGAATATAGAATGCACCGCTGCCATTCAGTCATGGTCCAGTAGCCAATGTCATGGTGAACACCATGAAAAGGTTATATCAAGTATTTCCATCTGTACCAGAGGAGGCTGGCGGGAGGAGCTATAGTAGGACGGGCTCATTGTAATATCTTGAATGGAATTAATGGAACAGAGTCAAACATGTGGTTTCCATATATTTGATGTGTTTGATACCGTTCCATTCATTCCATTCCAGCCATTACAATAAGCCCATCCTCCTATAGCCTCCTCTGATTTTTACCTACATTTGGACATGATTATAAGAGCATTTCTCGACCAGTGCTCCATGAGAGTTACTGCAGCTTTCAGATTACATGATGAGGTTCTCGTGTTTATATTCCAATGATGACTGTAACAGTGGTTTTCTGATCCGCTCTTCAGGAGAGTTCCACTGCAGCTTCGAGGAGGAGCCCATCTGCATGTTCACACAGGACAAAAATGACGACTTCGATTGGACGAGACACAGCGCCGCCACCCGTGACACCAAGTACACACCCAACACCGGGCCTAGCGGTGACCGCAGTGGATCCAAACAGGGTGAGCCAACCCAGGAAGGAAAACAAAGCTACTGTACTGTATGTTTTATTGTGATGTCATTAGGATTTTAGGTGCACTATGTTTGGGAATCTTCAATGCGACAAAGCAGGTCATAAGGGAATTGTTTTGCCACAGTTAACTATGTTAGCCAGATTAACTAGTTAGAATATTTTTTTACACTTGTTTGCAAGTGTTTGGCTACCACTCCAGGTGGCTTCAGCTATGTTACATGTATCTGTTTGTGACACATTTTCTTTCACAGCGTATTGGTACGGTTGGCTTCCAGGTAAACTTCCAGGTCTTTCTGAGTAATATTTTAGTCTTGACCCTGGTAGTCAACTCAGTACAGATACTGTATTAACAATACACACTACACGCGGCCAATCAATAACACTTGTCAATATCAACACAATGGAACATGCAACAAACAATTAAGCACTCTCACTTTCATGGTAGTCATTTCTCTCTGTGTGTATCCCCCCTCTCTCTGCATCATATATATATATATATATATATATATATATATATATATATATATCCCATCCTCTCTCTCTGGTTTCCATGGGGACAGTGCCTGACAGGGAGTTGCCTGCTAGTGTTCAATATGAGAGATTGATACAGTGTAAACACAGGCAAATTCGTTTCACAATCTGACACACCCTCTGCAAGAAACGGTGGCAGTTGGCCTGTGTGTCAGTCCTGAGGGAGGGTGAGCATTGATCTGGTCTTTACAGGAATGGACAGCTCTAGTAGCACCAGCAGCTGAAGTAGTAAATAATATACTGGCTTTAATCACTGTAATTAGTTGAAACTGTCCAGCATTTCATTACCAGCCCACCAGTCCTAAGGGGCTGCAATTATCTGATATCAAATTCAACAAAGAGAAGAAATTCTATTTGATTTTAGCTGGAGGGTATGAAAGCTTTTTCTCCATCCTAGCTACCTTCCCCCGCCCCAAAGTGGGACTGTAGAGTGAGTCTGGAATGAGACTCGGGCCATGTGCAGGGAAGGTTCGTTTCACTGCTGCTTCTCCCATGAAGGTTTCAGATAACTCTGAGATATGGCCATCTCTTCTGTCCCCTCTGCCCTCTGGTTAGTGTCTGGTTAGAGGAGAGGTCTTTAGTGGAAATTGACTTCCACTGTTTCACTAGTAGCTGGATGGAGACGCCATTTTCATCCCAAAGGATTCTAAGATATTGAGGGCTTGTTCCATACATCCTCTATATCATGTGCCCATACATCCTCTATATCATGTTCCCTTTGGGGGATTCTAATAAAACAATTATCCATCCAATAACCAAAGCAATACTCCATGTGATTGTTACAGAAATGTTATTTTTTCCGGAATACAAAGAGCACAACCAAGGGTTTCTTTTATGTGATTTAACACAACTTGTGGCTGTTAAGAGTCATGTCTACAAACAACAGAGCTCTCCTTGGGTCCTAAAGACAGCCTGGCCCTCTGGTGTTGTTCTCTCTACCCACAGGTATAACCTTATTATTTGGTGTTGTGTTCTCCCCACCCTACAGGTTTCTACATGTACATCGAGACGTCCCGGCCTCGGAAGGAGGGCGAGGTAGCAAGGCTGGTCAGTCCTTTCTTCAACGTGGCGCCCAAGAACCCGTACGGCATCACCAACCCCCCGGCATACTGCTTCGGCTTCTTCTTCCACATGTACGGAAAACACATCGGTAAGAAGAACATGTCAGTCTTTTTCTCTCCAACACATAACAGCAAGTCACAAACAAAGGACATGTTCCTTGTATTCTCTTTATTCTCTCATCAATACATGATTGAGTCAGAGGCTTCTCTCCAGTGACTATTTCTTTCTAATCTCATTTGGGGATCAAAATTCTTTTTTTTGACACACTCGAAAATGTGAACTTTCATGTGCCTTAATAACAAACTTGTATGCCATCTGTAAATAAGAATAAAATTGTTAAATTACGAGCCTTTTTGGTTAAGCCACAGAAAAAGTGAACAACCTTCCCACTAGCCATGATTGGCTGAGATAATGAGTGGGCTGGACATGCCGAGAGAGGAGTTAGGATTGGTCTGCCATATTCAAGGCTTCTGTCTATTTGAGCTCGTCAGTCTGTGTCGGTAATCCTGTCGAACGTGGCATTTTTTTAATGTATTGTGTTGTGGAACTGCATAAGTGTTGCTCCCCACTTTCTGGAGGATCAAGTTTTGAAATCAGTGGAACTAGAGTATGATAGCTAACGAGATGGAGAAAACACCTGTCTCCGGATTACATCTTCAAACTAAGGGCAACCGTGGTATGGCATTCCTGACAGGGAGATGCGTCCAGCATCATGCATGATGATGTATACAGGACAGATAGCTAGCTACATTTTCAGATATCACACGTTTCTAATTTTGACTGAAAGTGGTTTCATTTCAAACTAAAGTGTACTGTTAGCTAGCTAGCTAACGTTAGCTGGCTGGCTCCCTAGCTGACGTTATTATTTGTTTCCCAGAGCCTTTTGCTTTTCTATTTAGAGCCTAATGTTAGCTATCTAACATTGGACCTGGTTGGTTAGTTCCCAGCACTGTGGCATTGTTGGCAAGCTGTTCATTGTTGTTTAACCAGCTATGGTTAGATGGCTGGCTCGTTAGCTAACGTTACGTGACATGTGTGATCTTAAACAATGTTTACCTAGCTAGGTTCATTGTTTACCTAGCTAGCTAGCTATATGTCTTAAGCTAAACTGTACTGTTAGCTAGCTAGCTAATGTTAGCTGGCTGGCTCCCTAGCTGAGGTTATTGTTCATTTCCCAGAGCTGTTTGCTTCACTAGTTAGAGCTTAATGTTAGGCATTGTTGGCACTTTGTTTAATGTTGTTTAACTAGCTAATGTTAGCTGGATGGCTCGTTAGCTAACGTTACGTGACGTGTGTACAACAATATGACCGGTGTCAGTAAACATCTGCAAAAAAGCACCATTTCACATTTTGCTACATAAGACCGAATCCAGGTGGTGAGTCACAAATAGGGTTTGGTGGTATTCAGATTTTCATATCATCATACCATCCTCCTTTCATCCCGGGATATACAGTATTTCCGGCTTTGTACTCAAGGGGGTGCCAAAAACACAAAAAAGCTCATTGGGCATCTACAGTGGTTCGTCCTTTAAAAGTTGCAGCATACTGCAGCACAGCTTGCGTGGCGCCGCAGAATTCTATGGCACGTTATTTAAGTGCCAACCACTGGTACCATTAATGCTAGTTATTGCTAGTTTGACCACCAGAGGGCATATTTGAGAAGCAATTGATAGCTTTCATTAGTGGCTGTACGAGAGAATTGAAAACCTTTTTTTGTAAGAACATAGTATATGGGACTGGTGTTAAGAAATTTTACTTGATTAATTTGATTAAAATTATGGTGTTTCTATTCCAAGAAAAACGAGAAAAAAAACTCTGGATTTTTGTTAGGATGGAACAGAAAATATGGCTCCGTACAACGTGGTGGTCGGGAGTAGGCTACAGTGCTATTTAGCTAAAGAATCCCCGTGTCGTGCGGGCATGCGGCAGACCGGGGCTCAATTCCCGAACTGGGAGGAAGGAGTAGGCAGTCCTTAGAAACAAGAATTTGTTAACTGATTCCATATGTTTTATTTCATAGTTGTGATGTATTCACTATTATTCTAAAATGTAGAAAATATAAAAAATAAAGAAAAAGCCTGGAATGAGTAAGTGTGTCCATACTTTTGACTGGTACTTGCTTAATTAATTTATTATTATTATGGTGTTCCTACTCCAAATAAAACGAAAAACCCTCTGGGTTTCCATTAGGATGGAACGGAAAATATGGTGCTGTACAACGTGAAGGTTGGGGTAGGCTATAGTCTTGTGCTATTTAGCTAAATAGTCCCTGTGTCGTGCGTGGGCATGAGAGGGGCACGCGGGAGACAGGGTTTTTTAATTCTCCGACGGGAGGAAGGAGTAGGCTGTCCTTGTAAAGAATAATTTGTTCTTAACCTCTTGACGCTAGGGGTCAGATAKWTTTTTTTACCTTTTGTCAATAGGGGGAGCTGTTAGCACTTTCTTTTTTTACATTTCCAAATTAAACTGCCTCGTACTCAATTCTTGCTCGTACAATATGCATATTATTATTATTATTGGATAGAAAACAATCTCTAGTTTCTAAAACCGTTTGAAATATGTCTGTGGGTGAACCAGAACTCTTTCTACAGCGAAAATCATGACAGGACATGCGAAGGTCAGAAAACTAGGCTCTGTTCTCAGATCAGTTTAAAGCTCTGTGTGTGCCCTATGGGTCGAAATGAACTGCACCCGCCTTCCCCTGGATGTCAGTAACCAATGAGAAGTGGAATGGAGTCTCTATGTATTTCTCAGAGTTTATAAAAGGCCATGGAGTGACATGTCCGTTCTTTTGGACGCTCATCAAGGCGCAAGAGAGGACATCAGAATGGCATGCTCAAAAGCTCTCGTTATCGCCCTAAGATATATCCGTCTGTGATTTAATTCGATATAGGTGTTAGAAACATCATAACGAAGTTATTTTAAACCGATTTATATCAGTTTATGCGAGTATATTGCTATTTTCTGAATTTTCGTAGTATTGCGCTTTGAGGATTTGGACATGTGTGTGCCACGTAACTATTGTTAGCTGCTAGTTCCGAAGTTGAAGAGGACGTTTTACAACAAAGCAACGATTCTTTTGGACAAAGGACACCTTGCCCAAGATACTGATGGAAGCTCGTCCAAAAGTAAGAGCTATTTATGATTTTATTCCATATTTATGTGGAAAAATGTAAACGCATTTGTCGGCCATTGTTGCGGCACTAGTCTGGCTGTAACGCACACACTGTATGTCTAGTAACGTTAATTTTAAAAATCTAACTCAGCGGTTGCATTAATAACTAATGCATCTTTCATTAGCTGTCCAACCTGTATTTTTTTAGTCAATCTAATCGATAAATAATCGTAAACTTAGTGCCTTTCCAAGATGGCGCCGACCAGAATGCATGCCATGTTTTGACAGATTACATTGCATACACACGATTTGTGATGCTAAATATGCACATTTTCGAACAAACTCTATATGCATTGTGTAATATGATGTTACAGGACTGTCATCTGAAGAATTCTGAGAAGGTTAGTGAAAAAATTAATATATTTTTGGTGGTGATAACGTTATCGCGCTTTTTGCCTTGAATCAATGCTGGGGTGATGTTAGCTCATGTGGTATGCTAATATAACATATATTGTGTTTTCGCTGTAAAACACTTAGAAAATCTGAAATATTGTCTGGATTCACAAGATCTGTGTCTTTCAATTGCTGTACGCTGGTATTTTTAAGAAATGTTTTATGATGAGTAATTAGGTAATACACGTTGCTCTCTGTAGTTATTCTAGTCACTTTGGTGAGTTTTGTGATAGTGGCTGCAATGGTAAACTATGATTTATACCTGAAAAATGCACATTTTTCGGAAAAAAAACATATGCTATACCATAAATATGTTATCAGACTGTCATCTTATGAAGTTGTTTCTTGGTTAGTGGCTATATATATCTTTATTTAGTCGAATTAGTGATAGCTACTGATGGAGTAAAAAACTGGTGGAGTAAAAAAAGTGGTGTCTTTTGCTAACGTGGTTAGCTAATAGATTTACATATTGTGTCTTCCCTGTAAAACATTTTAAAAATCAGAAATTATGGCTGGATTCACAAGACGTGTATCTTTCATCTGGTGTCTTGGACTTGTGATTTAATGATATTTAGATGCTAGTATTTACTTGTGACGCTATGCTAGGCTATGCTAGTCAGCCTTTTTACTGTGGAGGGTGCTCCCGGATCCGGGTTTGGGAGGAACTAGAAGTTAAATAACGTTCCCAAGGTAAATGGACTATTTCTCAGATCCAGATCGTAGAATATGCAGATTGGGATAGAAAACACTCCAAAGTTTCCAAAACTGTCAAAATATTGTCTGTGAGTATAACAAAACTGATTCTGCAGGCGAAAACKTGAGGAAATCTAACCCGGACGTGATTTATTTATTTTTTATCTGTGTTTCCTGGCCCGTCTTTCTTCCATTTAAAGGGGTATCAACCAGATTCCTTTTCCAATGGCTTCCTCAGGCTGTGACCAGGCTTTAGACATAGTTTCAGGCTTTTATTTTGAAAAATGAGCGAGATTTTTCAAAACTAGTCCAGGAACTGATTAGTTCCTGCACGCGAGAGGGGTAGCTCTCCATTTTCTTTCTCTCTTTTATTGATTAGGTTACGGTCCGGTTGAAATATTAGCGATTATGTTTGTTAAAAACAACCTGAGAATTGATTATAAAAAACATTTGACATGTTTCTACGAACATTACGGATACTTTTTGGAATTTTCGTCGAACGGAACGAGGCTTTGGTTTTCTGAACATAACGTGCAACCCAAATGGCATTTTTTTGTTATAAAAGTAATATTTATCGAACAAAAAGAACATTTGTTGTGTAACTGGGAGTCTCGTGAGTGCAAACATCTGAAGATTATCAAAGGTAAGCGATTAATTTTATTGCTTTTCTGACTTTCGTGACCATGCTAATTTGGGGCTAGCTGTTGTAGCATTGATTGATACACTCACAAAAGCTTGGATTGCTTTCGCTGCAAAGCATATTTTCAAAATCTGACACGATAGGTGGATTAACAACAAGCTAAGCTGTGTTTTGGTATATTTCACTTGTGATTGCATGATTATAAATATTTTTAGTCATATTTTGCACCCTGCAATTCAGCGGTTGTTTAGGAAAATGATCCCGCTCAAGGGATCCGTAGCGCAGAGAAGTTAAACTGACTTGCCTAGTTAAATAAAGGTAAAATAAAAAAATAAGTGTTGCTCTGTGCTACTCAGTGTGCTACTGTCCTCCTCCCTCCTCCTCCCTCATGGGCTAGGTCTGTCCTCTGTGCTATCCTCCTACTCCATCTTCCCTTCCCCATGGGCTAGGTCTGTCCTCTGTGCTACCCACCTCCCTCCTCGTGGGCTAGGTTTGTCTTATGTGCTATCCTCCTCCCTCTTCCCCATGGGCTAGGTCTGTCTTCTGTGCGCGGCTCTGCGGCCCATCCCGTGCCCCCTGCCCTCGTGCCTTAAACCTTGCACGCTTTCAGTGGATACAGCTGGAGAACTGCAAGCCAATCCCATTGAGTGCAGGAGCAATGACCAATGTACAGTGTCCTGCTAATATCAGGGTTAATTATATACAGTTGAAGTCGGAAGTTTACATACACTTAGGTTGGAGTCATTGAAACTCTTTTTTCAACCACTCCACAAATGTCTTGTTAACAAACTATAGTTTTGGCAAGTTGGTTATCTACTTTGTGCATGACACAAGTAATTTTTCCAACAGTTGCTTACAGACAGATTATTTCACTTATAATTCACTGTATCACAATTCCAGTGGGTCAGACGTTTACATACACTAAGTTGACTGTGCCTTTAAACAGCATGGAAAATTCCAGAAAATGATGTCATGGCTTTAGAAGCTTCTGATAGGCTAACTGACATCATTTGAGTCAATTGGAGGTGTACCTGTGGATGTATTTCAAGGCCTACCTTCAAACTCAGTGCCTCTTTGCTTGACATCATGGGAAAATCTAAAGAACTCAGCCAAGACCTCAGAAAAAACATTGTAGACCTCCACAAGTCTGGTTCATCCTTGGGAGCAATTTCCAAAAACCTGAAGGTACCACGTTCATCTGTAAAAACAATAGTAAGCAAGTATAAACACCATGGGACCATGCAGCCATCATACCGCTCAGGAAGGAGACGCGTTCTGTCCCATAGAGATGAACGTACTTTTGCGCGAAAAGTGCAAATCAATCCCAGAACAACAGCAAAGAACCCTGTGAAGATGCTGGAGGAAACGGGTACAAAAGTATCTATATCCACAGTAAAACGAGCATACATACCCAAGCATACTTCCAAAGTTGTGACAAAATGGCAAAAGGACAACAAAGTCAAGGTATTGGAGTGGCCATTACAAAGCCCTGACCTCAATCCTATAGAACATTTGTGGGCAGAACTGAAAAAGCGTGTGCGAACAAGGCCTATAAACCTGATTCAGTTACACCAGCTCTGTCAGGAGGAATGGGCAAAAATTCACCCAACTTATTGTGGGAAGCTTGTGGAAGGCTACCCGAAACATTTGACCCAAGCTAAACAATTTAAAGGTAATACTACCAAGTTCTAATTGAGTGTATGTAAACTTATGACCCACTGGGAATGTGATGAAAGAAATAAAATCTGAAATAAATAATTCTCTCAACTGTTATTCTGACATTTCACATTCTTAAAATAAAGTGGTGATCCTAACTGACCTAAAACAGAGAATTGTTACTAGGATTAAATGTCAGGAATTGTGAAAAACTAAGTTTAAATGTATTTGGCTAAGGTGTATTTGAACCTCCGACTTCAACTGTAGATATGAGAGTATCCAAGGGGCTTTGATATCATTCTAAATTCATAACAATAATAATAATTGCTTTGTTTAATAAAGAAAAACTATTTGGATATTATTTCATTTTCAAAGATGCGAGATAAAGGCCATTCTTGAACATGGGGTGAGACATTGTTACTAATTTGTAAAGAAAGACAGTTTGTTATTTAGAATTATTTATTTCTGTTTTTAAAGGGAGATAAACTAAAAACCTACAGTCATCTCATGGGTCTCCCAGTCATGGCCAGCACATGTATTGAACCAGCATCTACATTTACATTTACATTTAAGTCATTTAGCAGACGCTCTTATCCAGAGCGACTTACAAATTGGTGCATTCACCTTATGATATCCAGTGGAACAACCACTTTACAATAGTGCATCTAACTCATTTAAGGGGGAGGGGGGGGTAGGAGGAAACTTTATCCTATCCTAGGTATTCCTTAAAGAGGTGGGGTTTCAGGTGTCTCCGGAAGGTGGTGATTGACTCCGCTGACCTGGCGTCGTGAGGGAGTTTGTTCCACCATTGGGGTGCCAGAGCAGCGAACAGTTTTGACTGGGCTGAGCGGGAACTGTACTTCCTCAGAGGTAGGGAGGCGAGCAGGCCAGAGGTGGATGAACGCAGTGCCCTTGTTTGGGTGTAGGGCCTGATCAGAGCCTGAAGGTACGGAGGTGCCGTTCCCTCACAGCTCCGTAGGCAAGCACCATGGTCTTGTAGCGATGCGAGCTTCAACTGGAAGCCAGTGGAGAGAGCGGAGGAGCGGGGTGACGTGAGAGAACTTGGGAAAGTTGAACACCAGACGGGCTGCGGCGTTCTGGATGAGTTGTAGGGGTTTAATGGCACAGGCAGGGAGCCCAGCCAACAGCGAGTTGCAGTAATCCAGACGGGAGATGACAAGTGCCTGGATTAGGACCTGCGCCGCTTCCTGTGTGAGGCAGGGTCGTACTCTGCGAATGTTGTAGAGCATGAACCTACAGGAACGGGTCACCCCCTTGATGTGAGTTGAGAACGACAGGGTGTTGTCCAGGATCACGCCAAGGTTCTTAGCGCTCTGGGAGGAGGACACAATGGAGTTGTCAACCGTGAGGCGAGATCATGGAACGGGCAGTCCTTCCCCGGGAGGAAGAGCAGCTCCGTCTTGCCGAGGTTCAGCTTGAGGTGGTGATCCGTACTCCACACTGATATGTCTGCCAGACATGCAGAGATGCGATTCGCCACCTGGTTATCAGAGGGGGGAAAGGAGAAGATTAATTGTGTGTCGTCTGCATAGCAATGATAGGGAGGGCCATGTGAGGATATGACAGAGCCAAGTGACTTGGTGTATAGCGAGAATAGGAGAGGGCTAGAACAGAGCCCTGGGGGACACCAGTGGTGAGAGCACGTGGTGCGGAGACAGATTCTCGCCACGCCACCTGGTAGGAGCGACCGTCAGGTAGGACGCAATCCAAGCGTGGCCGCGCCGGAGATGCCCAACTCGGAGAGGGTGGAGAGGAGGATCTGATGGTTCACAGTATCAAAGGCAGCCGATAGGTCTAGAAGGATGAGAGCAGAGGAGAGAGAGTTAGCTTTAGCAGTGCGGAGCGCCTCCGTGACACAGAGAAGAGCAGTCTCAGTTGAATGACTAGTCTTGAAACCTGACGATTTGGATCAAGAAGGTCATTCTGAGAGAGATAGCAGGAGAGCTGGCCAAGGACGGCACGTTCAAGAGTTTTGGAGAGAAAAGAAAGAAGGGATACTGGTCTGTAGTTGTTGACATCGAGGGATCGAGTGTAGGTTTTTTCAGAAGGGTGCAACTCTCGCTCTCTTGAAGACGGAAGGGACGTAGCCAGCGGTCAAGGATAGTTGATGAGCGAGGTGAGGTAAGGAGGAAGGTCTCCGGAAATGGTCTGGAGAAGAGAGGAGGGGATAGTCAAGCGGGCAGGTTGTTGGGCGGCCGGCCGTCACAAGACGCGAGATTTCATCTGGAGAGAGAGGGGAGAAAGAGGTCAAAGCACAGGGTAGGGCAGTGTGAGCAGAACCAGCGGTGTCGTTTGACTTAGCAAACGAGGATCGGATGTCGTCGACCTTCTTTTCAAAATGGTTGACGAAGTCATCCGCAGAGAGGGAGGAGGGGGGAGGAGGGAGGAGGATTCAGGAGGGAGGAGAAGGTGGCAAGAGCTTCCTAGGGTTAGAGGCAGATGCTTGGAATTTAGAGTGGTAGAAAGTGGCTTTAGCAGCAGAGACAGAAGAGGAGAAAGTAGAGAGGAGGGAGTGAAAGATGCCAGGTCCGCAGGGAGGCGAGTTTTCCTCCATTTCCGCTCGGCTGCCCGGAGCCCTGTTCTGTGAGCTCGCAGTGAGTCGTCGAGCCACGGAGCAGGAGGAGGACCGAGCCGGCCTGGAGGATGGGACATAGAGAGTCAAAGGATGCAGAAAGGGAGGAGGGAGGGTTGAGGAGGCAGAATCAGGAGATAGGTTGGAGAAGGTTTGAGCAGAGGGAAGAGATGATAGGATGGAAGAGGAGAGAGTAGCGGGGGAGAGAGAGCGAAGGTTGGGACGGCGCGATACCATCCGAGTAGGGGCAGTGTGGGAAGTGTTAGATGAGAGCGAGAGGGAAAAGGATACAAGGTAGTGGTCGGAGACTTGGAGGGGAGTTGCAGTGAGATTAGTGGAAGAACAGCATCTAGTAAAGATGAGGTCAAGCGTATTGCCTGCCTTGTGAGTAGGGGGGAAGGTGAGAGGGTGAGGTCAAAGAGGAGAGGAGTGGAAAGAAGGAGGCAGAGAGGAATGAGTCAAAGGTAGACGTGGGGAGGTTAAGTCACCCAGAACTGTGAGAGGTGAGCCATCCTCAGGAAAGGAACTTATCAGGGCGTCAAGCTCATTGATGAACTCTCCAAGGGAACCTGGAGGGCGATAAATGATAAGGAGTTAAGCTTGAAAGGGCTGGTAACTGTGACAGCATGGAATTCAAAGGAGGCGATAGACAGATGGGTCAGGGAGAAAGAAGAATGTCCACTTGGGAGAGATGAGGATCCCAGTGCCACCGCCCCGCTGACCAGAAGCTCTCGGGGTGTCGAGAACACGTGGGCAGACGAGGCGAGAGCAGTAGGAGTAGCAGTGTTGTCAGTGGTAATCCATGTTTCCGTCAGTGCCAAGAAGTCGAGGGACTGGAGGGACGCATAGGCTGAGATGAACTCTGCCTTGTTGGCCGCAGATCGGCAGTTCAGAGGCTGCGGAGACCTGGAACTCCACGTGGGTCGTGCGCGCTGGAACCACCAGGTTAGAATGGCGGGGCCACGCGGTGTGAAGCGTTTGTATGGTCTGTGCAGAGAGGAGAGAAGAGGATAGACAGACACATAGTTGACAGGCTACAGAAGAGGCTACGCTAATGCAAAGGAGATTAGAATGACAAGTGGACTACACGTCTCGAATGTTCAGGAAGTTAAGCTTACGTTGCAAAATAAAAATAAAATCTTATTGACTAAATCTTATTGACTAAATGATATAGTACTGCTGGCGGTGAAGATAGGCTGGCTAGCAGTGGCTGCGTTGTTGACTTTGTTTGAACGTGTAGCTGGCTAGGTAACCTCGACAATTACTCAAAAACTACACAATTATCTTGGATACAAAGACAGCAAAGACAACTATGTAGCTAGCTAACACTACGCTAATCAAGTCGTTCCGTTGTAATGTAAGTTGTAGTGTGAGTTTCTACAGTGCTGCTATTCGGTAGAAGTTGGCTAACTAGCAGTGTTAGCTAGCAGTGTTGACTAGGTAGGAGACGGCAGCGCAGCGCGGTGGACGAAAATAGCTGGCAGTTAACCGAATAATTACTCTAACCAACTCTAAGCTACACATTATCTTAGATACAAAGATAGCAAAGACAACTATGTAGCCAGCTAACACTACACTAATCAAGTCGTTCCGTTGTAATGTAATCGTTTCTCCAGAGCTGCATGCTGCTATTCGGTGGCTAGCTGGCTAGCTAGCAGTGTTGACTACGCGTTACGTTACGAAAATAGCTGGCTAGTTAACCGAATAATTACTCTAACCAACTCTAAGCTACACGATTATCTTAGATACAAAGATAGCAAAGAGAACTGTGTAGCCAGCTAACACTACACTAATCAAGTCGTTCCGTTGTAATGTAATCGTTTCTCCAGTGCTGCTATGCTGCTGTGCTGCTATTCGGTGGCTAGCTGGCTAGCTAGCAGTGTTGACTACGTTGTTACGTTCGGACGAAAATAGCTGGCTAGCGAATCTACAGCAACACAGTGTCTTAGACCATTGTGCCACTCAGGCACTGTACAATGTGACTGGTCGGGAGTGGCATACAGTACTACAGTAAGAGCAAAATAATCCTAACAAAATAAAATAATGAAAACCTCAATGTAACAACAGTTTTAGTAAGTAATAGTGAAGTCGTGCACAATTATCAGTTTCTATTTAGGTTTATGTCACCCATTCATTGTCAGTTAGAGCACTGATTACACTTTTGTGTCCTACTGTGTCTCTATCTCCCCCTTGCACTGGTCTGGAGCAATGAAGTGGTGATGCAGGGTACCGTACTAAACCACAAATTACCTCTAAGTACCGCAGCGTAATCGCAAAACCTTCAGTGGAGCAACCACTGTATTAACAGAATGGTAACAAAATTAGCAAAAGTAAATGCGGATTTCCATGGAGGCTGTTAGCTAAATATGCTAACGAGCGCAAACAATAAGACAGGCAATCCAGTGGGGGAGGAGAAGATGGGTGGAAAACGGAGAGGAGAAAAAATACAAGGCAATGTTCCAAATGGCTAAGACTTCTCAAACATGTCAGAAAGCTAACACAATATGATGCCCCATCACTTTATTAATTAAGCTAGTTACTTAGATAACTAGCGAGTTCAAATTAGGGGTCGCGTTAAATCAGAAGGAAACATTTTGAAATATCTTGCTGCGTTTTGTAAATGCAGATGTAAAATGCTTCTTATTGTAATTTCTGCTCTGCATCAGACTCATTTTGTGCGTCTGTTGCACTTCTCCACTCGGAAGAGAATTCACGAACAGGCTTTCTATCACTGGACAGTGCTCTGACTGATGTGGAGCTACTTTGCTTTCTTCAGTACTTTTCTGGGTGTTGCCAGTCTCCATTCTCCAGTAAAATGCAAGATTAACTTTAAACTAAACATTAGGAAATGTAGCTGGCTACTTTTTTATATGATAAACATTATAATGCGTACATTTTTGCAAAAATACCTTGCTTTTTTATTGTAAGCGCTAACTTGTGTGGCTGCCAGCCAAATAGCGTTCTGTTGTCATCTGATGAAAATGATGCTGAATGTGTTGCACTAATGTATTTTCTGTGAAGGAAAACTATAGTTGTATGTCCTTGATCACTCTATTGAAGTAAAAGAACACTTGGCTTTCAATATAAAATGTGACCCCTGTCAATACACGCTTTCTCCTGTTGTGCTATTTACAAACCAGCACGTGACTGGCTCACCTGTTCTGGGGAACTAAGCTTCATAAGGTAAAATAATGTGACAGGTGAAATGGACAATGTGATCCTCTTCATCCCCTAACGTATTGCACAAGTTGACTGCAGGTATTTACTTTAAAAGTAGCTACAAATATTACAATTTATTGAAAAACGTAAACAATTTCCAAATACTATTTCCAAATACTATTACCCCGGTATACGGTATATACGGTATACTGCCCAAGCCTAGAACCAAATAAGATTCTTCAGAGTGATACCGTAGGTCAGCGTTTCCCAAACTCTGTCCTAGGCACCCCAAGGGGTGCACGTTTTGGTTTATGTCCTAGCACTACACAGCTGATTCACATTATCAAAGCTTGATGATTAGTTGATTATTAGAATCAGCTGTGTAGTGCTAGAGCAAAAAACAAAACTTGCATCCCTTGGGGTGCCGAGAACAGAATTTGGGAAACCCTGCCGTAAGTGAACCATTTTAGAGTCTCTTAAGAGCCATAAATGGGATTGTTCTTTGAAAAACCATACAAATCCAAAATCAGAAATGTTGGGTCCCTCCAAGACCGGAATTTAATAGCCCTTCTGTAGAGATTTAAGCCTCATTTGCATAGTTCCAGGGTGCGCTTCAAGTGAGTTACTATTGCCACCCATGACTGTGTTTGCTAGTGACAGAGACACGGTTGTTGCAGTCCTGTGGCCTTCACCAAGTAAGATCCAAAGTGAATATGTTGTCATAACACTTTTATTATTTAAGACAATACATGTTTATAAGGCCTTATTTTTAAGGCCGAGTTTTACCCTAATACAATGACATGGAACTCATAATTTGCCTGCAAGTCACATTTATGCTGGCTTGCAAAGTGATGTGTATTTCCTATTGTGGATATCCAACATTTAGAAATGTTATTCTCCCACAACCTGCACTCAAAATGACTGCCAGGGTTGGGAAGACTAAGATATTAGAATACCTTAAACATCTAAACTTAAACAACCCATTCAGTAATGGGTTTCAAGTCCAAGTAACATATTAGAATAGTTTAGAAAACTGTATGTTATTTACATTTGAGGTGCATAAGATTAATTAATCAATCAATGTACATGCAAAACATAGGCATTGAAACAAATAATTCTAAAATCAACCTGCAATAGAGCATGCTGGGAAATATGATACTGATGTGCATGGTTTTGGTTCAACTCTGGTTATTAACACTGAAACTGGGGTTCTTTTACACCACTGAGTGTTAATATAACTCTTTACAGTATGAATTTAACTATTGAATCAACACTAGAAATGTTACACTGAAAAATCAACACTAGTTACACTGGCCAATGTCGTGTGTGCTATGAAAGAGACTTATTTGCAGGCATCCATACATTTCAAGAACCTTTAAGAATTCTGAAGAACCGTAGACTCAAAGGTTCTTTATCAGGCAAGATATCTCCAAGGCACCTTAAGAGCTAACGAGGAACCATTTAAGAACGTTTATTTTGTCCAGTGTACAGTACCAGTCAAACTCATTCAATGGTTTTTCTTTATTTTTTACTATTTTCTACAGTATAGAATTATAGTGAAGACATCAAAACTATGAAATAACACATATGGAATCATGTAGTAACCAAAGAAGTGTTAAACAAATCAAAATAGATGTTATATTTGATATTCTTCAAAGTAGCCACCCTTTACCTTGATGACATCTTTTTGATGTAGTTTCAGAGAGGAGACATTTATCTGAACGCATCCCCGTCTACAACCATTTCCTGTCTCCCAGTGAAGAGGTACTCTGCTACTAATGCTCTGCTCCCAGACTCTCTCTCTTCTCTGTGTGTTGTGTGTGTGTGTGTGTGTGTGTGTCGTGTGTGTGTGTGTGTTGTGTGTGTGTGTGTGTGTGTGTGTGTGTTGTGTGGTGTGTGTGTGTGTGTGTGTGTGTGTGTGTGTGTGTGTGTGTGTGTGTGTGTGTGTGTGTGTGTGTGTGTGTGTGTGTGCGCGCGAAGGGGGAAGTAAGATTGGACCTCTGGCAGTGAAGCAGTACCAGCTAGTGTCCTCTACTGGGCTTGTTGCTTCCAGTGTGTGTGCGTGCGTACACATTTGTGTGTGTGTATATACAACTCAAGTCTCCACAGTGAAGCCTATCAGTCTAACAGGGGGGTAGTAGTAGACTACAGCAGGGTAGAGAGGGAGGGAGTAGGACGTAATAGTCTCTGGTCTCATCTTTACTGATAATAGTCTGGTCTCCTCTCTACTGATAATAGTCTGGTCTCCTCTCTACTGATAATAGTCTGGTCTCCTCTTTACTGATAATAGTCTGGTCTCCTCTCTACTGATAATAGTCTGGTTCCTCTTTACTGATAATAGTCTGGTCTCCTCTCTACTGATAATAGTCTGGTCTCCTCTCTACTGATAATAGTCTGGTCTCCTCTCTACTGATAATAGTCTGGTCTCCTCTCTACTGATAATAGTCTGGTCTCCTCTCTACTGATAATAGTCTGGTTCCTCTCTTACTGATAATAGTCTGGTCTCCTCTCTACTGAAATAGTCTGTCTCCTCTCTACTGATAATAGTCTGGTATCCTCTCGTAATGATAATAGTCTGGTTCTCTCTACTGATAATAGTCTGGTCTCCTCTCTACTGATAATAGTCTGGTCTCCTCTCTACTGATAATAGTCTGGTCTCCTCTCTACTGATAATAGTCTGGTCTCTCTCTACTGATAATAGTCTGGTCTCCTCTCTACTGATAATAGTCTGGTCTCCTCTTTACTGATAATAGTCTGGTCTCCTCTCTACTGATAATAGTCTGGTCTCCTCTCTACGATAATATCTGGTCTCCTCTCTACTGATAATAGTCTGGTCTCCTCTCTACTGATAATAGTCTGGTATCCTCTCTACTGATAATAGTCTGGTATCCTCTCTACTTATAATAGTCTGGTCTCCTCTCTACTGATAATAGTCTGGGTCCTCTCTACTGATAATAGTCTGGTCTCCTCTCTACTGATAATATCTCTGGTTCCTCTCTACTGATAATAGTCTGGTCTCCTCTCTTACTGATAATAGTCTGGTCTCCTCTCTACTGATAATAGTCTGGTCTTCCTCTCTACTGATAATAGTCTCTGGTCTCCTCTCTACTGATAATAGCTCTGGTCTCCTCTCTACTGATAATAGTTCTGGTCTCCTCTCTACTAATTTCTGTCTCCTCTTCTACTGATAATAGTCTTGTTCCTCTCTACTGATATAGTCTGGTCTCCTCTCTACTGATAATAGTCTGGTCTCCTCTCTACTGATAATATTTTTTGTCTCTGGTCTCCTCTCTTACTGATAAAGCTCTGTCTCCTCTCTACTGAGTAATAGTCTCTGGTCTCCTCTCTACTGATAATAGTCTGGTCTCCTCTCTACTGATAATAGTCTGGTCTCCTCTCTACTGATAATAGCCTGGTCTCCTCTCTACTGATAATAGCCTGGTCTCCTCTCTACTGATAATAGCCTGGTCTCCTCTCTACTGATAATAGTCTGGTCTCCTCTTTACTGATAATAGTCTGGTCTCCTCTTTACTGATAATAGTCTGGTCTCCTCTCTACTGATAACAGTCTGGTCTCCTCTCTACTGATAATGGGGTATTACTTCACCTCTTACATTACCTTCTCATTGTCTCTTAGTGTCCCCAATGAAGCCTGCAGAGAAAGTGTTTGCTGTGAAGAGCTCTAAAGTGAGTCACTTTGCTGTATGCTATTGAAACAACATTGTCCTGCACCAAACAAGAGAGCGAACTGACACGGAGTGAGCTAGCTACTGTATCATCCATCTTGACAAAGGGCTGAGCTAGAGTTAGCATCAAGATGAGGGATATTGTTGAGTTAGCTACGCACACGTGTGCATATACACACACACACAAGCAGACACTTACGCTCACATACACACACACACCTACACTGTGGAGACTAGTATGCTTAGCCTACCCTAGTGGAATGTGGGAATTGCCAGGTGCAGTTGGCTCCGAACATCTGGAATGTGCGAAGGGGGGAGAGAGGGAGGAAGGGGGACTGAGGGAGGAAAGGAGGTGGGTGAGGGGGTCAGTGGGGAGATTAGAGCTGTTCCAGCGCTCAGCTGAGGTTGAGTAGGCCGTGACATTTCCAATTTGCTCAGATTGATCGCCAGCCGAGTCCCCCTCTCCCTCCATCCCCTTCATCCCTCCTTCTCCTCTCCCTCCACCCCCCCCTCCTTACCTCCCTGCCTCCCTCCATCCCCCAGACAGTGCCTCCTGGACCTCCTCCAGGAATCTCTCCAGCAAGAGATGTTAGTCCTGTTTGTTGTGCCAGGACTTGTGCCAGGGTTTTCCACCCCTCCTCTCCCAGCAGTCGTAGGTCACCCAGCCTTAGTAAACCCATTGCCATCAGTTCCCTCTGCAGGGTGGCCACTGAACCGATCTCAAAGGGATGGCTGGGTTGTGGAAGATAGGCTCCTCCCACACCCACAGCCCAGGCTCCACACCCCCTTCTCCTGTGGGCCTTAGCAGCTGCCAGGCCCTCAGCACTGCAGAGTAAAAGTCTGAGAGACCTGCTGTACTCAGCCTCTTCAGCTTCATGAGGAACAGCTGCCGGTCCAACCCTAATCCGCCAGCTCTCCTCAGCAGCGCGCATGCTGGTTCCCTCCAGCCGACATCAGTATGGAACAGCCGTCTCTGCGCCGCCTTTAGTCTGAAAGCAGCCATCCTGCTCTCCAGTTCCACCAGGCCCTGTCCTCCTTCATGGACATGTACAATGTACAACACTGCCGCCCTCAGCCAGTGATAAAACGTTCACCCGCTTGCGTTGCAGGTCTGCGAGCAGACCGGCAGGGGGGGGGGTTGAGGACAGCCAGTTTATGCCACAGGGAGGATGCCACCAGGTTGTTGATTATCAGCTGCCACCTCCACCTGGCCAGTCTTGGCACCACTGCCTGTGACATCCTCTCCCAGTTCTTCCTGACCCACCTCTCCGAGCCCAGATACACCCCGAAAATGTTGAGCCCTTCACAACCTCACTGCAAACCCCCTGGAAGCAGAGGAAGGGCCCTATCCCCCCATGCCCCACATAACAGAGCTTTGCTCTTTCCCCAGTTTACATTTGCTGACGAAGCTCGATGGTACACCTTCAGACTAGTCTCTAGTGCCTGCATATCCTGACCATCCCTGACCATCACAGAAACGTCATCTGCATACGCTGACACTGCTATGCCTGTTGACACACCCATGCCTGTCCAGCACACTCCCTGCAGTCTCCTGCGCAGCAGGCCCAAAAAAGGCTCAATGGCTAGTGTATATAACTGCCCCGATAGAGGGCATCCTTGTCTAATTCCCTGTTTCACCCAAACTGGCCTACTGAGTCCCCCTCCCACCTTGACCATACATGACGCACCAGCATACAACCTCTTCACACAGGTCAAAAACCTTTCCCCAAGCATCACATTAAACAGACACTCATGGTCCACTCTATCAAAAGCCTTATCTTGATCTAAAGAGACCAGTCCAAAGTTCACATTAGAACCTCTCTACAAGTCCAACATGTCCCTGATTTAAGAACACTTTGTCCATGATTGAGCGTCTCTGTACGCAATATGTCTGCTACAGTCTATTAGCGAGGACCTTGGCAAATATCTTGTAGTCCACAAAGAGCAATGCCACAGGCCTCCAGTTCTTAAGTTCACACAAGTCCCCTTTTTTGGGCAGGAGAGTCAAAACCACCCGACAGCAGCTCATTGGCAACTCTCCTACCCCGACGCACTCACGCAACACGCAAAAGAAATCCAGTCCAATTATTCCCCGGCACGGCCGGGGCACATCTGAGTTACAGCCTCTGCCAGTTCATGGGACAACAGGGGAATGTCCATTTTATCCCTCTGTGCCAGAGAGAGCTTAGGGAGTTCTGCAAACAAAACCTGAGCACACATAGGATCACATAGTTCTGCCCTATACAACTCAGTACAAAACTCCACAGCCCGCTCCAGCATCTCCCCCACCACAGAGGTCACCCGCCCATCCGAAAGCCGTACACAATCCATACCCTTTTCTTCACCACTCTGTCTTTCCAAACCAAAGAAGAAGGAGCTGGGAGCATCCATCTCCTTGAGCATGGAGAACCTAGCTCTTACAAGTGCTCCCTTTGCTTTAACCTGGAAAAAACTACCCAGGTCCCTACGTAATTCAGCTAAATTAGCCTGGAGACCTACATTGCCTTGCCCCATCAGCTCTACCTCCATCTCACTAATACTACGTTATAGTTCCCCTAAAACTCTCCTAGCCTCTGAGGATGAGAGCACCCGCCCATACTGTTGACAGAAAAGCCGGATTTGGATTTTTCCACATCCCACCGTTGACTCAGACTCATCTCTTCACTGCCCCCACCTTTCCCCAAAAGTCTAGAAACGTGCGCAAAAAGTGGCATCTTGTAAGAGCTTTACATTAAACTTCCAATAGGATGCCTGCCGAAGCCCTGGTGAAATAGAGAGCCGAGCCATGGTTATGTGATGATCCGACAAACCCACCGGGAGAATGGTAGCACTCAACAGCCTATTGCTCTGATTCCTGGACATGTCAAATCAATCAAGCCGGGATGCACTCACCCTAGCCCCAAAGACCTTCACCCATGTATACAGTCTTGTGTTGGGATGTCTAGTTCTCCAAACATCCACTAGGTAAAACTGCTTAATGATGTCCCTTTACACACCCACTGAGCCTGAATGAGACTCCTCCCCATTTTTGTCTTTCGTAAAATCCATTGTGCAGTTCCAGTCCCCGCCGACCAGCAGTGTCTCCTCAGGCGCTACCTGTGAGAGTTCCTGTCTAAGACACCCAAATAGAAGTCCCCTTTCTCTCCCTGTGTTAGGCACATGCAGATGCTAAATGCTAAAAGCAGAAGCTAAACTACAGGACTGTTTTTCTATCACAGACTGGAACATGTTCCGGGAATCTTCCGATGGCATTGAGGAGTACACCACATCAGTCACTGGCTTTATCAATAAGTGCATCGAGGACGTCATCACAGTGACTGTACGTACATACCCCAACCAGAAGCCATGGATTACAGGCAACATTCGCACTGAGCTAAAGGGGAGAGCTGCCACTTTCAAGGTGCGGGACTCTAACCTTGAAGCTTATAAGAAATTCTGCTATGCTCTGCAAAGATCCATCAAACAGGCGGAAGTGTCAATACAGGGCTAAGTTCGAATCGTACAACACCGGCTCTGATGCTCGTCTTATGTGGCAGGGCTTGTAAACTATTACAGACTACAAAGGGAAGCACAGCCGCAAGCTGCCCAGTGACACGAGCCTACCAGACAAGCTAAATCACTTCTATGCTGGTTTCGAGGCAAGCAACACTGAGGCATACATGAGAGCATGAGCTGCTCCGGACAACTGTGTGATCACACTCTCCGTAGCTGACGTGAGTAAGACCTTTAACTTCTCTGCGCTACGGATCCCTTTAGCGGGATCATTTTCCTAAACAACCGCTGAATTGCAGGGCACAAAATATTACTAAAAATATTTATAATCATGCAATCACAAGTGAAATATACCAAAACACAGCTTAGCTTGTTGTTAATCCACCTATCGTGTCAGATTTTGAAAATATGCTTTGCAGCGAAAGCAATCCAAGCTTTTGTGAGTGTATCAATCAATGCTACAACAGCTAGCCCCAAATTAGCATGGTCACGAAAGTCAGAAAAGCAATTAAATTAATCGCTTACCTTTGATAATCTTCGGATGTTTGCACTCACGAGACTCCCAGTTACACAACAAATGTTCTTTTTGTTCGATAAATATTACTTTTATAACAACAAAACGCCATTTGGGTTGCGCGTTATGTTCAGAAAAACCAAAGCCTCGTTCTGTTCGACGAACATTCCAAAAAGTATCCGTAATGTTCGTAGAAACATGTCAAATGTTTTTTATAATCAATCCTCAGGTTGTTTTTAACAAACATAACTGCTAATATTTCAACCGGACCGTAACCTATTCAATAAAAGAGAGAAAGAAAATGGAGAGCTACCCCTCTCGCGCGCAGGAACTAATCAGAGGACACCTGACTAGTTTTGAAAAATCTCGCTACTTTTTCAAAATAAAAGCCTGAAACTATGTCTAAAGCCTGGTCACAGCCTGAGGAAGCCATTGGAAAATAAATCTGGTTGATTACCCTTTAAATGGAAGAAAGACGGGCCAGGAAAAACAATAAAATAAAAAACACTTCCGGGTTAGATTTCCTCAGGTTTTCGCTTGCAGAAACAGTTTTGTTATACTCACAGACAATATTTTGACAGTTTTGGAAACTTTGGAGTGTTTTCTATCCTAATCTGTAAATTATATGCATATTCTATGATCTGGACCTGAGAAATAGTCAGTTTACCTTGGGAACGTTATTTAAAAAAAATAAAACATCTGACCCCTAGCGTCAAGAGGTTAAACAGGCTAACATTCACAAGGCTGCGGGGCCAGACGGATTACCAGGACGTGTGCTCCGGGCATGTGCTGACCAACTGGCAGGTGTCTTCACTGACATTTTCAACATGTCCCTGATTGAGTCTGTAATACCAACAAGTTTCAAGCAGACCACCATAGTCCCTGTGCCCAAGAACACGAAGGCAATCTGCCTAAATGACTATAGACCCGTAGCACTCACGCCTGTAGCCATGAAGTGCTTTGAAAGGCTGGTAATGGCTCACATCAACACCATTATCCCAGAAACCCTGACCCACTCCAATTTGCATACTGCCCAAACAGATCGACGGATGATGCAATCTCTATTGCACTCCACACTGCCCTTTCCCACCTGGACAAAAGGAACACCTATGTGAGAATGCTATTCATTGACAACAGCTCAGCGTTCAACACCATAGTGCCCTCAAAGCTCATCACTAAGCTAAGGATCTTGGGACTAACACCTCCCTCTGCAACTGGATCCTGGACTTCCTGATGGGCCGCCCCCAGGTGGTGAGGGTAGGTTGCAACACATCTGCCACGCTTATCCTCAACACTGGAGCCCCCCAGGGGTGTGTGCTCAGTCCCCTCCTGTACTCCCTGTTCACCCATGACTGCATGGCCAGGTACAACTCCAACGCCATCATTAAGTTTGCAGATGACACAACAGTTGTAAGCCTGATCACAGACAACAACGAGACAGCCTATAGGGAGGAGGTCAGAGACCTGGCCGTGTGGTGCCAGAATAACAACCTATCCCTCAACGTAGCCAAGACTAAGGAGATGATTGTGGACTACAGGAAAAGGAGGACCGAGCACGCCCCCATTCTCATCGACAGGGCTGTAGTGGAGCAGGTTGAGAGCTTCAAGTTCATTGGTGTCCACATCACCAACAAATTAGAATGGTCCAAACACACCAATACAGTCGTGAAGAGAGCACGACAAAGCCTATTCCACCTCAGGAAACTAAAAAGATTTGGCATTGGTCCTCAGAGCCTCAAAAGGTTCTACAGCTTCAACATTGAGAGCATCCTGACTGGTTGCAGCACTGCCTGGTACGGCAATTGCTCGGCCTCTGACTGCAAGGCACTACAGAGGGTAGTGCGTACAGCCCAGTACATCACTGGGGCTAAGCTGCCTGCCATCCAGGACCTCTACACCAGGCGGTGTCAGAGGAAGGCCCTAAAAATTGTAAGACCCCAGCCACCCCAGTCATAGACTGTTCTCTCTACTACCGCATGGCAAGCGGTACCGGAGTGCCAAGTCTAGGACAAAAAGGCTTCTCAACAGTTTTTACCCCCAAGCCATAAGACTCCTGAACAGGTAATCAAATGGCTACCCGGACTATTTGCACTGTGTGCCCCCCCCCCAACCCCTCTTTTACGCTGCTGCTGCTTTATCATATATGCATAGTCACTTTAATTATATATTCATGTACATACTACCTCAGTTGGCCCAACCAACCAGTGCCCCCGCACATTGGCTAACCGGGCTATCTGCATTGTGTCCCACCACCCGCCAACCCCTCTTTTACCCTACTGGTTTTCTCTGTTCATCATATATGCATAGTCACTTTAACCATATCTACATGTACATACTACCTCAATCAGCCCGACTAACCGGTGCCTGTATGTAGCCTTGCTACTGTTATAGCCTCGTTACTGTATATAGCCTCGCTACTGTTATTTTTCACTGCCTTTTTACTGTTGTTTTTATTTCTCTACTTACCTATTGTTCACCTAATACCTTTTTTGCACTGTTGGTTAGAGCCTGTAAGAATCTTTTCACTGTAAGGTCTACAGCTGTTGTATTCGGCGCACGTGACAAATATACTTTGATTTGATACACATTTATAAAGACAAAACCTCTGTTAGACTGCTTGTAGTAAAAGCAGAAATTATCAGTCTATCAAAATGTCTTTATTTTGATAGTTTATAGTTTATTCGCCATTAGTCAGCACCTCCACACAAACTTTTTTTCTGGGTGTGTGCCAGCTCATGTTTTTTTTTATCGACTATAAGCAGTCTACCCCTACACACCTCCTTTGAGGAGCACATTTTTACAGACAGACCCGGTACAAAAAGGACTGCCACCCCTGCACTAACAGTTGTCCCATGGCTCAGCACACTTGCCCCTTTCCACCAGAGCCCCAATCGACTTCATTCACCACATCACTATGCATCTCCTGCAGAAACAACACCTGTACTTTTTTTTGTTTTACATATTCACCCAACACACTCCTCTTTCCCGCATCTCTGGCACCATTTATATTGAGCGATCCTACCCGAAGAGCCTCCATAAGAAGTGGGAGAAAAGCCAGCAAAGAAAGAGACCAATAGCAAAGCTCAAGAAGCCCCAGTGCCGGAAAGAAACTATTCATATAAACAGCGTCTGAAGGTAGACCCTTACACACTGTTGTGACCCACTTCCTCAACCTAAACCGTTTCCTGGGTGAGAGGACACCATGCCCCTCATTTTTCATAGGGTGTTTTACTGCTCTTACAAACTGTCGTGGAAATTCAGTACTGAGAGAGACTTGGTCATTTATTCAAACAATCATCTTTATTTAATATTGATTAATTATTGCAATAATGAAGCCGTCAAATCCAACAGTCTTGACTGTCGGA
This sequence comes from Salvelinus sp. IW2-2015, assembly GCF_002910315.2. Lineage (NCBI taxonomy): Eukaryota > Metazoa > Chordata > Actinopteri > Salmoniformes > Salmonidae > Salvelinus > Salvelinus sp. IW2-2015. The sequence goes on along the minus strand of NW_019942552.1, from coordinate 378,802 downwards.
CCGAGTGCTTAACTTTTACAGAAATGCAGAGTTGTGTACTGTATATATAGTAGACCTAAAAAATTTGTCATGGCTGTCTCCACCCTTCCCATGCAGACTAATGGCCATCATAAGCCACTCTGGGTTCATCTCCTGGTCATCTGCCTCTGGTGTTTTTAACCCCACCTTGTCTTAATTTCCCACATGGCAGGATAATTAGGAATACTGAGGCCTTTGTTCTGCTCCTCCAGGCTCTCTCTTTCCCGGCTAAACATACACCATATCTTGTCTATGGAATGCAGGCTCAATCAGACCGGAGACGTATGTCTCACATGCACCACTAATCATAGAATGGAATGTGGCTGTTGGTTTTTATCACTAAGATATCCATCTCAAGCTATCTCTAGTAAAACTATACGCCCGGATTAGCTGCAGCATGCTAGAGTGGAGACCATAAAACACGGCATTACCAGCACATGAATATCTTACTGTTTGTTAAGTAAATACAGTAATTGTTAAATATCCAACAAATCAGGTAAGTATGTAATTTTTCTATCACAAAACTTTACCGGATCGCAAAAAAAATCTTCAAGATTTACTTTTTTCCCCTTGTTCTCATTCAGGAACCTTGACAGTTCCCTCACCGTATACTTTGACCCCTCTGCCTGACTGGCTGTCAGCTCTGAACCCATTGAGGAGGAGTCTTAAAATAAATCCACCTCATCGTCCTCTTCCTCAGACTCACCTTCCTCCTCCTCATCTCCATCTTCCATCCTGACCACCTGCCCTTTCTCTCTAGTCGGGGCCCCAGCACCAGGCAAAGGTTCCTTAGTGCCTTTGACCACACCAGCCTCTCCCCTCCCAACTCCTTTCTTCTCCCCCTTTTTCCTCTGTTGCTTCCCCACAATACTCTCCTCATCCACTAGCATAACCTGACTAGGCCCAGACTCATCTACACCACCATCCATGATATGACTAGACCCAGCCACCCCACCATCTATAACATGACTAGACCCAGCCTCAGCTACACCACCATTTGTAGCATGACTAGACCCAGTCTTATCTACACCACCATCTATAGCATGACTAGACCCAGTCTCATCTACCCCACCATCCATGATATGACTAGACCCAGCCACCCCACCATCTATAACATGACTAGACCCAGTCTCATCTACACCACCATCTATAAACTGACTAGACAGCTCATCTACACCACCATCTATAACATGACTAGACCCAGCCTCATCTACACCACATCTATAACATGACTAGCCCAGCCTCATCTACCCCACCATCTATAGCCTGACTAGACCCAGCCTCATCTACCCCATCTAATAGCCTGACTAGACCCAGCCTCATCTACCCCACCATCTATAGCCTGATAGACCCAGCCTCATCTATACCACCATCTATAACATGACTAGACGCCAGCGCTCATCTATACCACCATCTATAGCATGACTAGACCCAGCCTCATCTATACCACCATCTATAACATGACTAGACCCAGCCTCATCTACATCACCATCTATAGCATGACAAGGCCCAGCCTCTGCTGCCTGCTTCTCATGGCCCCCTGCACATTGACCTTGATTTCCCCCACTGACGCTTGTACCTTGACCTTGTCTATGGCTTTTATGTGGGCACGCAAAGCTCTTATACCCCAAATCCCCACACGCAAAGCACCGTAGACTATTTGTGCTGGCAAACCCTGGGTAGAGCCCCTCCCCATGCCTCACTTTAAAATGCACGTTCAGCTGTTGCTCATTGTTATTCAGAAACATGAATACTTGCCTCCGGAACAAAACAACATGCTTGACAGCATCTGCCTGAAAACCTGCAGACAGTACACGAAACCCACTAGCAAACTTACCCAAACAACTCAGCTCTTTCCTGATTTGATCATCCATAATAAACGGAGGCAAATTTGCAACTACCACCCTGGTCAGAAGAAATTGGAGAAATTGGCACCAACACACCCCTTACAAATATTCCACTAGCAATGAGCCTACCCATCAAATTTGCTCTTTTCATAAACACAACCACAGCTTTGTTCATTCTGGAAGCGGGGTGTATGAAATCAGCTCCTATATGTTTGCCGACAGCAAGCAGAACCTCCTCCACCTTAAGGAACACACCTGAATCCATGCCGTATTGGCAGTGTCTTCTCCGCGCTAGGCTGCGAAGCCATCATGCAAACAAAGCCTTCCAAACCCCAGGAAACTAAAACTCTGTCCTCTTCCTCCATAACTTTAAAAGCAACAGTGGGTACCGCTAAAACAAACAGTGCATTAACCCTCCATCATAGAAAATTAAAATTTTAAGAAAAGACCAAGGAAAGAATCAAGAAAATAAGTTGGGACAGAGCCCTCCACACCAAACAGTCAAACTCCAAAAAACTCCCAGCATGCACAGAGACAGACAGACAGACAGACAGACAGACAGACAGACAGACAGACACTCCAAATGTATCTAGCGGGCGGCGGTAGCTACCTGGGACAAGGTCAAAACTATTTTTCTGAAGCACACTTCAAAGATTGCCTTTGGAGCTGGTGTCACGTTTGTTTACAGAATTAAGTCAGAGTACACAAACACACACATGCACACACACCAAAGAGTATGTTTTATGTGGAGCTCAGCGAAGTGGCCAGGGGATCAGACCTATTTCATTAGCTAGGAGTGCTAATGCTATTTGTGCTCTGTCTAGCTCTCTAAAGCGCTGTAAATCCTCTTTCTAGGCGAATATAATGGGAAGTGGCTGGTGGTTATAGGGGATTTAATCCTATCCTGTATTAAACTGATTATCCCTTTGGGGTTTACTGTTGTGAGACTATGGAAAAGGGATTCTCCCAAATAAAATTATTAGGAGTGGAGGGATGAAACATGTTCCTCCTCTGCTTCAGAATACCTCATTAAAAGCCTTCTACACTACATTCAGCTCTGTGACATCAGTAAGGAAAGTTGCGGAACATTGCTCATCTGTCTTATATAGGCTGCACTTAAAGAAATAGGATACAAATGTTACTTCAAAGTTTCTTCAAGATTAGTCTGCAACAGCTCCACATACACAGATGACAAAACATGCCTGTAGGGAATGCAGGAGTTGGCTGGAGAGATTCATTAATAATCAGCGCACACACACACACACACATACACAAACTCATTCCCACATCCTAACGCTGTGAGTAGCCCAATAAAAAATATACAACTGGACTCGACACCATCAACATCCCTGTTTGAGCACTATGACACTGACATCCCTATCTACAGTACAGTAGACATCTCTACACTATCTACAGTACAGTAGACATCTCTACACTATCTACAGTACAGCAGACATCACTACACTATCTACAGTACAGTAGACATCTCTACAACTATCTAACAGTACAGTAGAAGCATCCTACAGCTATCTACAGTAAACGTAGACATCTCTACAACTATTACTAGTACACGTACATCGACTATCAACTATCTACAGTACAGTAGAACATCTCTCACTATCTACAGTACAGTAGACATCTCCTACACTATCTACAGTACCGTACAGTAGAACATCACTACATCTATCTACAGTAGTCAGACATTCCTACACTATCTACAGTACAGTAAAGACTCACTACACTATCTACAAGTACAGTAGACATCACTACACTATCTAAAGTACAGTAGACATCTCTACACTATCTACAGTACAGTAGAGACATCACTACACTATCTACTGTACAGTAGACATCTCTACACTATCTACAGTACAGTAGACATCACTACACTATCTACAGTACAGTAGACATCACTACACTCATCTACAGTACAGTAGACATCTCTACACTATCTACAGTACAGTAGACATCCTACACTATCTATAGTACAAGTACAGTAGACATCACTACACTATCTACTAGTACAGTAGACATCTCTACACTATTACAGTACAGTAGACATCACTACACTATCTATCAGTACAGTAGACACTCACTCACATCTACAGTACAGTACAGTAGACATCTCTACACTATCTATACGTACAGTACAGTAGACATCTCTACAACATTTACAGTACAGTGACATCTCTACACTATCTAAGTACAGTAGACATCTACAACTATACTACAGTACAGTAGACATCACTACACTATCTACAGTACAGTACAGTAGACATCTACACTATCTACAGTACAATACAGTAGACATCTCTACACTATCTACAGTACAGTAGACATCTCTACACTATCTACAGTACAGTACAGTAGACATCACTACACTATCTATAGTACAGTAGAATCATCAACTACACTATCTACAGTACAGTACAGTAGACATCACTACACTATCTAAGTACAGTAGACCTCATTACACTATCTAACAGTACAGTAGACATCTCTACACTATCTACAGTACAGTAGACATCTCTACACTATCTACAGTACAGTACAGTAGACATCACTACACTATCTATAGTACAGTAAGACATCACTACACTATCTACAGTACAGTCAGTAGACATCTCTACACTATCTACAGTACAGTAGACATCTCTACACTATTCTACCAGTACAGTACAGTAGACATCTCTACACTATCTACAGTACAGTCAGTAGACCATCTCTACACTATCTACAGTACAGTACAGTAGACATCACATCCTACTACAGTACAGTACAGTAGACATCACTACACTACCTACAGTACAGTACAGCAGACATCACTACACTACCTACAGACAGTAGACATCTCTACACTATCTATAGTACAGTAGACATCTCTACACTATCTACAGTACAGTACAGTAGACATCACTACACTATCTACAGTACAGTAGACATCACTACACTATCTATAGTACAGTAGACATCTCTACACTATCTACAGTAACAGTACAGTAGACATCACTACACATCTACAGTACAGTACAGTAGACATCTCTACACTACTCTATAGTACAGTAGACATCTCTACACTATCTACAGTACAGTACAGTAGACATCACTACACGACCTACAGTACAGTACAGTAGACATCACTACACTACTACAGTACAGTTAGACATCTCTACACTATCTACAGTACAGTAGACCATCACTACACTATCTACAGTACAGTAGACATCACTACACTATCTATAGTACAGTAGACATTCTACACTATCTATAGTACAGTAACCATTTCTACACTATCTACAGTACAGTACAGTAGACATCTCTACACTATCTTACAGTACAGTAGCCATCATTACAACTATCTACAGTAACAGTACAGTAAGACATCACTACACTACTACAGTACGTACAGTAGACATCACTACACTACTACAGTACAGTAGACATCTCTACACTATCTACAGTACAGTAGACATTCACTACACTATCTACAGTACAGTAGACATCTCTAACTATCTACAGTACAGTAGACATCTCTACACTATCTATAGTACAGTAGACTCTCTACATATCTAAGTACAGTACAGTAGACATCTCTACACTATTACAGTACAGTAGAACATCTCTACACTATCTATAGTACAGTAGACATTCTACACTATCTACAGTACCAGTAGACATCACTACACTATCTACAGTACAGTACAGTAGACACATCTCTACACTATCTACAAGTACAGTAGACATCTCTACAACTATCTACAGTAACAGTAACACATTCTACACTATCTACAGTACAGTAGACATACTACACTAATCTACAGTACAGTAGACATCTCTACACTATCTACAGTACAGTACAGTAGACTCATCTCTACACTATCTACAGTACAGTAGACAATCTCTACACTATCTACAGTACAGTAGACATCTCTACACTATCTACAGTACAGTAGACATCTCTACACTATCTAAGTACAGTAGACATCTCTACATATCTACAGTAACAGTAGCATCTTCTACACTATCTACAGTACAGTAGACATCTCTACACTATCTACAGTACAGTAGCACATCTCTACACTATCTACAGTACAGTACGTAGACATCTCTACACTATCTATATACAGTAGCATCTCTACACTATCTACAGTACAGTAAGAGACATCTCTACACTATACAGTACAGTAGAACATCTCTAACTATCTACAGTACAGTACAGTAGACATCTCTACACTATCTACAGTACAGTAGACAATCTCTACACTATCTACAGTACAGTACAGTAGACATCTCTACACTATCTATAGTACAGTAGACATCTCTACACTATCTACAGTACAGTAAACATCTCTACTATCTACAGTACAGTAGACATCTCTACACTATCTAAGTACAGTAGACATCACTACACTATCTACAGTACAGTACAGTAGACATCACTACACTATCTACATAACAGTACAGTAGACATCTCTACACTATCTACAGTACAGTAGACATCTCTACCACTATCTACATGTACAGTAGACATCTCTACACTATCTAACAGTAAGTAGACATCTCTACACTATCTACAGTACAGTAGACATCTCTAACACTATCTACAGTACAGTAGACATCTCTACACTATCTACAGTCAGTACAGTAGACATCTCTACACTATTCTACTAGTACAGTAGACATCCTTACACTATCTACAGTACAGTACAGTAGACATCTCTACACTATCTACAGTACATAGTAGACATCTCTACACTATCTACAGTACAGTAGACATCTCTACACTATCTACAGTACAGTAGACATCTCTACACTATCTACAGTACAGTAGACATCTCTAACACTATCTACAGTAGATACAGTAGACATCACTACACTATCTACAGTAGCAGTAGCAT
>NW_019942552.1:331615-372014 GCF_002910315.2 Salvelinus sp. IW2-2015 | reverse complement strand
GCTACAGTAGACATCTCTACAACTTATCTAACAGAATAGCAGTGAACATCACTACACTATCTTACAGTACAGTAGACATCTCTACACTATCAGTACAGTACAGTATGACATCTCTTCACTATCTACAGTACAGTAGACATCTCTACACTATCTACAGTTACAGTAGACATCTCTACACTATCTACAGTACAGTAGACATCTCAGTACACTATCTACTCAAGTACAGTAGACATCACTACACTATCTATAGTACAGTAACATCTTCTAACATATCTATATAGTACGTAGACATCTTCTACACTATCTAGTACAGTAGACATCTCTACACTATCTACAGTACATACAGTATGACATCTCTACACTATACATACAGTACAGTTAGACATCTCTACACTATCTACAGTACAGTACAGTAGACATCACTACACTATCTACAGTACAGTATACATCTCTACACTATCTATAGTACAGTAGACATCACTACACTAATTACAGTACAGTAGACATCACTACACTATCTACAGTACAGTAGACATCACTTACACTATCTACAGTTACAGTACAGTAGACATCCTACACTATCACTACAGTACAGCTACAGTAATAGACACACTACACTATCATCTACAGTACAGTACAGTAGACATCTCTACACTATCTACAGTACAGTAGACATCTCTACACATATCTACCAGTACAGTAGTACACATCTCTACACTATCTACAGTACGTAGACACTCTACATGATCTAGCAGTACAGTAGACATCTCTACACTATCTACAGTACAGTAAGTGACATCACTTACACCTACTCTACAGGTACAGCTACAGTAGACATCTCTACAGCTATCTATAGTACAGTAGACATCTCTACACTATCTACATACAGTACAGTAGACATCTCTACACTATCTACAAGTACAGTAGACATCTCTCACACTATCTACAGTACACGTACAGTAGACATCACTACACAGATCTACAGTACAGTAGACATCTCTACACTACTTACAGTACAGTAGACATCTCTACACTATCTACAGTAGCAGTACAGTAGACATCACTACACTACTCTACAGTACAGTAGACATCCTACACTATCTATAGTACCAGTAGACATCTCTACACTATCTACAGTACAGTCAGAGCATCTCCTACAACCTATCTACAGATACAGTAGACATCTCTACACTATCTTACAGTACAGTAGACATATTACACTATCTACAGTACAGTACAGCTAGACATTCACTTACACTATTACCAGTACAGTAGACATCTTACACTATCTACAGTACAGTAGACTTATCTACTACATATCTTACAGTACAGTAGACATCTCCTCACTACTATCTACAGTACAGTAAGACATCATCTACACAATCTACAGTACAGTACAGTAGACATCTCTACACTATCTAGTACAGTGACAGTAGACATCTCTACACTATCTACCAGTACAGTAGACATCACTACACTCATCTACAGTACAGGTAGACATCTCTACACTATCTACAGTACAGTAGACATCACTCACTATCTATAGTACAGTATAGACATCTCTACACTATCTACAGTACAGTAAGACATCTACTACACTATCTACAGTACAGTAGACATCTCTACACTATCATTAAGTACACGTACAGTAGACATTCTCTTACACTATCTACAGTACAAGTAACATCTCTACACTATCTACATCAGTACAGTAGACATCTCTACACTATCTACAGTACAGTAGACATCTCTACACTATCTACAGTACATTAGAGATCATCTACACTACTTACTTATGTACAGCTACAGCCTAGACATCTACTACACTATCTACAGTACAGTAGACATCCTTACACTATCTACTCAGTACAGTAGCATCTCTACACTATCTACAGTACAGTAGTACATCTCTACACTATCTACATACGTACAGTAGACATCTCTACACTATCTTACTAGTACAGTAGACACTCATCTACACTATCTACAGTACAGTACAGTAGACATCCTACACTATCTACAAGTAACAGTAGACATCCTACACTTCGTACAGTACATAGATCACTACCTATCTACAGTACAGCAGACATCTCTACACTATCTACAGTACAGTACAGTACAATCTCTACACTATCTACAGTACAGTACAGTAGACACTCTCTACACTATCTACTAAGTACAGTAGACATCTACACTATCTACAGTACAGCACAATCACTTACACTATCTTACAGTTACAGCAGACATCTCTACACTATCTACAGTACAGTACAGTACATATCTCTACACCTATACTACAGTACAGTAGACACATCTAACTTCTACAGTACAGTAGACACCTACACTATCTACAGTACAGCAGACATCTCTACACTATCTACAGTACAGTACAGCTAGACATATCTCTACACTATCCTACAGTACAGTACAGTTAGACATCTCTACACTATCTACAATCAGTATGACATCCTACCACTATCTACAAGTACAGTAGACATCACTACACTATCTACAGTACAGTAGACATCACTACACTATCTACAGTACAGTAGTAACATCTCTACACTATCTACAGTACCGTAGTAACATCTCTAACACTATCTACAGTCTACAGTAGACATCTCTACACTATCTTACAGTACAGTAGAACATCTCTACACTATCTACAGTACAGTAGACATCTCTAACTATCTATCTACATACAGTAAGACATCTCTACACTATCTACAGTACAGTAGACATCTCTACACTATCTACAGTACAGTACAGTAGACATCATCTACACTATTCTACAGTACAGTAGACATTCTCTACACTATTCTACAGCTACAGTAGACATCTCTACACTATCTACAGTTACAGTAGACATCTCTACACTATCTACAGTTACAGTAGACATTCTCATACACTATCTTACAGTACATGTAACATCTCTACACTATCTACAGTACAGTAGACATCTCTACACTATTACAGTACAGTTACAGTAGACATTCTACACTATTCTACAGTACAGTAGACATCTCTACACTATCTACAGTACAGTAGACATCTCTACACTATCTACAGTACAGTAGACATCTCTACACTATCTACAGTACAGTAGACATCTCTACACTATCTACAGTACAGTAGACATCTCTACCACTACCATCTACTAGATTACTCTCAGTAGACATCTTCTACACTATCTACAGTACAGTAGACATCTCTACACTATCTACAGTACAGTAGACATCACTCACACTACTCTACAGTACAGTAGAACATCATCTCACACTATCTATAGTACAGTAGACATCTCTACACTATCTACAGTCTACAGTAGACATCTCTACACTATCTACAGTACAATACAGTAGACATCACTTCACTATCTACAGTACAGCAGACATTCTACACTATCTACAGTACAGTACAGTAGACATCTCTACACTATCTACAGTAAGTACAATACTAGTTAGTCTTACTTACACTTATCTACAGTACAGTAGACATCTCTACACTATCTACAGTACAGTAGACATCTCTACACTATCTACAGTACAATACAGTAGACTTACTTACACTATCGTACAGTCAGTAGACATCTCTACACTATCTACAGTACAATCACAGTATACATCTCTACACTATCTATAGTACAAGTACAGTAGACATCACTCCTACCACTATCTACAGTACAGTAGACATCTCTACACTATCTACAGTACAGTACAGTAGACATCTCTACACTATCTATAGTACAGTACACATACAGTAGACATCTCTACACATTCTACAGTACAGTACAGTAGACATCTCTACACTATTCTACAGTACAGTACAGTAGACATCTCTACACTATCCTAAGTACAGTAGACATCTTACACTATTCTACAGTACAGTCACCAGTACAGACATCTCTACACTATCTACTAGCTTACAGTACAGTAGACACATCTCTACACTACTACAGTACAGTACAGTAGACATCTCTACACTATCTATATCAGTATAGTACAGTAGACATCTCTCACACTATCTACAGTACAGTAGACATCCACTACACTATTACTACAGTACTACAGGCAGACATTTCACTACACTATCTACAGTACAGCAGACATCTCTTACACTATCTACAGTACACGTAGACATCTCTACAACTATCTACAGTACAGTAGACATTCTCTACACTATCTACAGTACAGTACAGTGAACTATCACTTTACACTATCTACAGTACAATACAGTAGACATCTCTACACTATCTAATACAGTACAGTAGACATCTCTACACTATCTACAGTTACAGTAGACATCCTACTACTATTCTACCAGTACAGTACAGTAGAAACATCACTACACTATCTACAGTACATACAGTAGACATCTCTACACTATCTAAGTACAGTAGACATTCTACTACACTATCTACGATTACAATACAGTAGACATCTCTACACTATCTACAGTACAGTACAGTAGACATCTCTACACTATCTACAGTACAGTAGACATCTCTACACTATCTACAGTACTAGCAGACATCTCTACACTATCTACAGTACAGTCAGACATCTCTACACTATCTACAGTACAGTAGACATTCACTACACTATCTACAGTACAGTACAGTAGACATCCACTACACTATCTACAGGTACAGTACAGTAGACATCTCTACACTATCTACTAGTACAGTAGACATCACTCTACAACTATCTACAGTACATACAGTAGACATCTCTACACTATCTACAGTACATACAGTAGACATCTCCTACACTATCTACAGTACAGTAGACATCTCTTACACCTATCTACAGTTACAGTCAGACATCTTCTACACTATCTACAGTACAGTACAGTAGACATCTCTACACTATCTACAGTACAGTAGACATCATCTACACTATCTATAGTACAGCAGACATCTCTACACTATACAGTACAGTACAGTAGACATCTCTACACTATCTACAGCTACAGTAGACATCTCTACACTAATCTTATACAGTCGAGACATCTCTACACTATCTACAGTACAGTAGACATCACTACACTATCTACAGCTACAGTAAGTAGACATCTCTACACTATCTACATACAATAGACATCTCTACACTATCTATAGTACAGTAGAACATCTCTACACTATCTACAGCACAGTAGACATCTCTACACTATCTAAGCTTACAGTAGACATCTCTACACTATCTACAGAGTACAGTACACAATCTCTACACTATCTACACTACAGTAGACATCTCTACACTATCTACAGTACAGTAAGACATTCACTACACTTATCTAACAGTACAGTTTACAGTAAGACTCTTCTACACTTTATCTACAGCCTACAGTACAGTAGACATCTCTACACTATCTACAGTACAGTAGACATCTCTACACTATCTATAGTACAGCAGACATCTCTACACTATCTACAGTACAGTAGACATCACTACACTATCTACAGTACAGTACAGTAGACATCTCTACACTATCTACAGTACAATAGACATCTCTACACTATCTATAGTACAGTAGACATCTCTACACTATCTACAGTACAGTACAGTAGACATCTCTACACTATCTACAGTACAATACAGTAGACATCTCTACACTATCTATAGTACATTACAGTCCCATAAGTTCAAAGAAATTGTCAGCCAGACTACAGCTAGCTCAGCCAGATCCCTCCGCTCTGTCATGTAAAATAATTCAGTACACTCTCCTCTCCCTCCACCTTCCCTCCCTCCCTCCTCCCCGTCCATCTGAAGAAAGATATTTCTCGCTCTCCTCCAATGTAAATCCCTTCAACACACCCTCCCTCCTTCTTCCCTCCCTCCCCCTTCATTTCCTTCCTCCCTTCTTCCCACTCTACCTCCCTCTTTCCTCTGTAATGTTTAACACTTCAAAACCTGACCAAGCCCTTTGAGCCTGTTCTGCAGAAGCTGCTCTAGCTCACCTGGTCTCGTACTGTAGTTTGTGATGTCATGGTGAAACAGTTACTTTACAGTATGCTGATGATGATGACACTAACAGACAGAGAACAGGCCACGCTCTGTCTCTCTCTCTGTCTCTCTCTTTTACTCTTTTTCTCTTTCTCTCTGTCTCTCTTTGACTTAGACAAGGCTTCAGAGTAACAGTCCTGTTGAGCTTGTGGAAAATTCTTGCTGTGGAGAATTACATTTAAAATGTTAGTCATTTAGCAGATGCTCTTATCCAGAGCCAGTTACAGTTAGTGAATTCATCTTAAGATAGTTAGATGTGACAACCACATATCACAGTCATACTAAGTACACTTCTCCTCAGTAAAGTAGCTATCAGCAAGGTCAGAGCTAGAAAGGGGGAAAAAGTGTGAGTGTCAGACTGCCACCCCCGTGCTTCACGGTTGGGATGGTGTTTTTCAGCTTGCAAGCCTCCCCCTTTTTCCTCCAAACATAACAATAGTCATTATGGCCAAACAGTTCTATTTTTGTTTCATCAGACCAGAGGACATTTCTGCAAAAAGTACGAACTTTGTCCCCATGTGCAGTTGCAAACCGTAGGCTGGCTTTTTAATGGCGGTTTTGGAGCCGTGGCTTCTTCCTTGGTGAGCGGCCTTTCAGGTTATGCCGATATAGAACTCGTTTTACTGTGGATATAGATACTTTTGTACCTGTTTCCTCCAGCATCTTCACAAGGTCCTTTGCTGTTTGTTCTGGGATTGATTTGCACTTTTCGCACCAAAGTACATTCATCTCTAGAGACAGAACGTGTCTCCTTCCTGAGCAGTATGACGGCTGCGTGGTCCCATGGTGTTTATACTTGCGTACTATTGTTTGTACACATGAACGTGGTACCTTCAGGCATTTGGAAATTGCTCCCAAGGATGAACCAGACTTGTGGAGGTCTACAATGTTTTTTTCTGAGGTCTTGGCTGATTTCTTTAGATTTTCCCATGATGTCAAGCAAAGAGGCACTGAGTTTGAAAGTAGGCCTTGAAATACTCACAGGTACATCCCCAATTGACTCAAATTAGTCAATTAGCCTATCAGAAGCTTCTAAAGCCATGACATCATTTCTGGAATTTTCCAAGCTGTTTAAAGGCACAGTCAACTTAGTGTATATACATTTCTGACCCACTGGAATTGTGATACAGTGAGTTATTGTGGAATTGTTTGTTAACAATTGTTGGAAAAATTACTTGTGTCATGCACAAAGTAGAGGTCCTAACTGACTTGCCAAAACTATAGTTTGTTAACAAGAGAATTGTGGAGTGGTTGAAAAAAGAGTTTTAATGACTCCAACCTAAGTCTATGTAAACTGCCGACTTCAACTTTATGTCTTGTTGGCCTAGTACAAAGAGCAGCTGGCAGTTTCTCTGGCAACTATATTTCTATAATTATTCTGTAATACAGTGTCTAATAACAATAAGACCGTATTTAATGGGGTGGCTTTCTCTTGCTGGTTATAACCTTGTTGATGTTACATGTCAGGAGTGTTTATTGTAGAAGTGAACATGGTTTTAGGGTGGCTGTTCTGATGTTGTAGAAGTGAACATGTATTTTTAGGGGTGGCTGTTCTGATTTTGTGTAGAAGTGAACATGTATTTTTAGGTGGCGGTTCTGATTGTTGTAGAAGTGAACATGATTTTTAGGGGTGGCTGTTCTGATTGTTGTAGAAGTGAACATGTATTTTTAGGGGTGGCTGTTCTGATTGTTGTAGAAGTGAACATGTATTTTTAGGGGTGGCTTTCTGATTGTTGTAGAAGTGAACATGTATTTTAGGGTGGCTGTTCTGATTGTTGTAGAATGAACATGTATTTTTAGGGGTGGCTGTTCTGATTGTTGTAGAAGTGAACATGTATTTTAGGGGTGGCTGTTTCTGATTGTGTAGAAGTGAACATGTATTTTGGGGTGGCTGTTCTGATTTTGTAGAAGTGAACATGTATTTTTAGGGGTGGCTGTCTGATTATTGTAGAAGTGAACATGTATTTTTAGGGGTGGCTGTTCTGATTGTTGTAGAAGTGAACATGTATTTTTAGGGGTGGCTGTTCTGATTGTTGTAGAAGTGAACATGTATTTTTAGGGTGGCTGTTCTGATTGTTGTAGAAGTGAACATGTATTTTAGGGTGGCTGTTCTGATTATTGTAGAAGTGAACATGTATTTTTAGGGGTGGCTGTTCTGATTGTGTTAGAAGTGAACATGTATTTTTAGGGGTGGCTGTTCTGATTGTTGTAGAAGTGAACATGATTTTTAGGGGTGGCTGTTCTGATTTTGTAAGATGAACAATGTATTTTTAGGGGGCGTGTTCTGATTGTTGTAAAGTGAACATGTTATTTTAGGGTGGCTGTTCTGATTTGTAGAAGTGAACATGTATTTTAGGGGTGGCTGTTCTGATTGTTGTAGAAGTGAACATGTATTTTAGGGGTGGCTGTTCTGATGTTGTAGAAGTGAACATGTATTTTTAGGGGTGGCTGTTCTGATTGTGTAGAAGTGAACATGTATTTTTAGGGTGGCTGTTCTGATTGTTGTGAGAAAGTGAACATGTATTTTAGGGGTGGCTGTTCTGATTGTTGTAGAAGTGAACAGTGTATTTTTAGGGTGGCTGTTCTGATTGTTGTAGAAAGTGAACATGTATTTTTAGGGGTGGCTGTTCTGATGTTAGAAAGTGAACATGTATTTTTAGGGGCTGCGTTCTGATGTTGTAGAAGTGAAACATGTATTTTTAGGGGTGGCTGTTCTGATTGTTGTAGAAGTGAACATGTATTTTTAGGGGTGGCTGTTCTGATTGTTGTAGAAAGAGGGAGGGAACGTTTCTGTTCCATTCAGTGTCATAATTTCACAGTATTACAGACCATCAAAGTTGCTAGTCCAGAATAGTAGTGTTACTGATCCTACACATTGGACCTGTGAATGGCAGGCTTTTTACACCATATAGGAGGGAATAGTCTGCAGAGGAGCTGGAATGTTCAGTTGACTTGTAATTTAGGAACACGTCAACTTTCAACTGGTGCTGCTCATTTGAATTCCAAACCGTTCTCAATGCATATGAGTCATTGAAAAGTATTGATTTAAAGTTGTTGGTTTGTTAAACAAGAACTCTCTTCACTTATCAGCCTTTAGTTATAATTTAACTTTATTATTACGTTTTGAGAATAATTAATTGTCACGTGGCAGAACTTTGGAATTAATACATGTATCAATTCATTCGACCCCCAGTTAACCTTTGCCACCACTCACCGCCAAGCTTCTGCTCAGAATGCTGAGGTGGATTTGGAGTTTAAAATGCAGAGATGAATTTTAAGTGGATTTTTTWAATTCTCCAATAAAATCCCCCTCGAGACACCAGTTAGAACCTCCACTGTTAAACTGACATTAAGATCAAGTTATGTTCTCCGTTAAGTGCTCAATATTGACGTTGGGAGTTTATGCAGCATTTAAAGGTCACACTTTATTTGGATCGTCCAGATAGTCCATCAGTAGATGCTCTACAGATGGTCATACTATTAACACACTATCTGTTGATAAGCAACTGCTTGCTAAGGTTAGGGTTAGGGCTAGGTTTAGAATTAAGGGTTAGGGCTAGGTTTAGAATAAGGGTTAGGGCTAGGTTTAGAATAAGGGTTAGGGATAGGTTTAGAATAAGGGTTAGGGATAGGTTTAGAATAAGGGTCAGGGCTAGGTTTAGAATAAGGGTTAGGGCTAGGTTTAGAATAAGGGTTAGGGCTAGGTTTAGGATAAGGATTAAGGTTAGGGTTAGGGTTAGTATATAGTTAGTTGAAATGTTACTAATAGCCTGTAGATAGTCCATCTGTAGATGTTCTATAGACTATCCAAATAAAGTGTTTCCCATTTAAATGCCCATTGCAGTCAAAATACTGTTTTTCCTGTGTTTTCAATCATATTGTACAACAGCTGATTAAACTAACACTGTAAAAGTGTGAAAAATGTGATCAGTGTTATTTCCTGATAGATGCTGATAGAAGTTTTTGCATGGGTGGAGCTTGCCTGGTGTAATCACCAGGTGGTAAAAGTTAATAGACCAATAACAAAGAGAGTTCCAAAACTCTCTGCCAATAACAGCTAGTTTTCAGCTTACATCCCTCCCATTAGGCCCATCAAATTAGGTTCCTCACTCAGACCACTCACAGACAATCCTATCAAAGTTGTTGCTTGAGAAAGTTTTTTCTAAAAAACTATTTTTGTAGATTTTTTTACCATTTCATTGGAAAACTATTACTGATTGATTCCATTTTTTTGTTTTGATTTACAGTATTTAATTAATGCTCACAGTTGACAAGACTGAATGAAGCAGAATGCACAGTTACATTTAGACAATATAGATACAATATTCAGTTAAAGAGGTCCTAGCGTACAATAAATTATCATTTAAAAAGTCACATTTGGTTATTCAAAAGTCTGATGGTAGTGGCTTTGGTAGAATTGTTCTGCCTGTTTGTCCTTGCATTGATGCTGGACAATTGGTTCTGGTTGCGGAGGACTCTGCCAGTGCTGTCTCCCCTTCTCTGTGGTAGCAGATCATGTAGAAGCTTGTGAGGTTGGTGCGTCATGTCATGATCGGGGATATTGATTATGGCAGCCCCCCGCACCTCTCTGTTTCAGAGGGGTTGGGTTAAATCAGGAAGACACAATTCAGTTGAATGCATTCAGTTGTACAACTGACTTTCCTTTCCCTTTCCCTTCGTGACGGTAGTGGTGGAAGGGTCAGTGGGATTATCATTATCCCAGAAACCCAAGACCCACTAGGGTTTTATACCGCCACGACAGATCCACAGATGATGCAATCTCTATTGCACTCCAAACTGCCCTTTCCCACCTGGACAAAAGGAACACCTATGTGAGAATGCTATTCATTGACTACAGCTCAGTGATCAACACCATAGTGCCCTCAAAGCTCATCAATAAGCCAAGGACCCTGGGACTAAACACCTCCCTCTGCAGCTGGATCCTGGACTTCCTGACAGGCCGCCACCAGGTGGTGAGGGCAGGTTGCAACACATCCGCAGCGCTGATCCTCAATACAGGGGACCCTCAAGCGGTGTGTGCTCAGTCCCCTCCTGTACTCCCTGTTCACTCATGACTGCACGGCCAGGCACGACTCCAACACCATCATTAAGTTTGACAACGACGAGACAGCCTATAGGGAGGAGGTCAGAGTCCTGGCCGTGTGGTGCCAGACAAACAACCTCTCCCTCAACGTGATCAAGACAAAGGAGATGATTGTGGAATACAGTAAAAAGAGGACCGAGCACCACCCCATTCTCATCGACGGGGCTGCAGTGGAGCAGGTTGAGAGCTTCAAGTTCCTTGGTGTCCACATCACCAACAAACTAACATGGTCCAAGCACACCAAGACAGTCGTGAAGAGGGCACAACAAAACCTATTCCCCCTCAGGAGACTGAAAAGAGTTGGCATGTGTCCTCAGATCCTCAAAAGGTTCTACAGCTGCACCATCGAGAGCATCCTGACTGGTTGCATCACTGCCTGGTATGGCAACTGCTCGGCCTCCGACTGCAAGGCACTACAGAGGTTAGTGCATACGTCCCAGTACATCACTGGGGCCAAGCTTCCTGCCATCCAGGACCTCTATACCAGGCGGTGTCAGAGGAAGGCCCTAAAAATTGTCAAAGACTCCAGCCACCCTAGTCATAGACTGTACCGGAGCGCCAAGTCTAGGTCGAAGAGGGTTCTAAACAGCTTCTACCATCAAGCCACAAGACTCCTGAATATCTAATCAAATGGCTACCCAGACTATTTGCATTMCCCCCCCCCTCTTTTACTTTTACACTGCTGCTACTCTCTGTTATTATCTATGCATAGTCATTTTAATAACTCTACCTACATGTACATATTACCTCAATTACCTCGACAAACCGGTGCCCCCGTACATTGACTCTGTACCGGTACCCCCCTGTATATAGTCTCGCTATTGTTATTTTACCGCTGCTCCTTAATTACTTGTTACTTTTATTTCTTATTCTTATTCATTTTTTTTACTGCATTGTTGGTTAGGTGCTCGTGAGAAAGCATTTCAATGTATTCGGAACATGTGACTAATACAATTTGATTTGATGTCTGTTTCTTGCTTGCCCTTTTTCTGTATCCAGTGCAGCTTGCTGCTTCTTACTATTACAGTAGTTACAGGAATGTACTTAATTGTTACCCAGAAATTATTTGATATTGAGATAAAAACATCTGCATTTGGCCTTTTAAATGCATTGCCTCCTAATATAAAGTCATGATGTAGGTTAAATTGTGGTGTAGATTATGTCTCAATTGGTTGAAGCATGGAACTAGCAATAGTTTTTTTGTCCTTATTTTACCAGCTAAGTTGACTGAGAACACATTCTCATTTACAGAATGAGCCATTTGAAGCTGGGAATGATTAGGTGGCCATGATGGTATGAGGGTCAGATTGGGAATTTAGCCAGGACACCAGGGTTAACACCACTACTCTTATGATAAGTGCCATGGGATATTTCGTGACCACAGAGAGTCAGGGCACCTGTTTAACGTCCCATCAGAAAGACGGCACCTTACACGGGGCATTGTCTCCAATCACAAAAGGGTTGTGGGTTCGATTCTTTTGTGTGCCTTAATGTGTAAGTCACAGATAAAAGTATCTGCTAAATGACCATATTATATTGAATATCAGGCGGTAGAAGCTGCTTTTGTTAAGAGTTGGCCTAAGGCAGGGTTTTCCAAACTAGGGGTAGAAACCCCATGCAGGGTCGCCTGATTTGATTTGCGCATGATTCATAGAACCCGGGGTTAAGTCAGTAAACTCCGGGAGCCACTAGATGTGGTTGTAATAAACAAAGCGGATTCTGTTTTRTTCCTACAGATGTGACTCAATCTTTTGAATGGTTTAAGCTACAAAATATTATGACCCCATCACTGAAATATAAGACTCTCAGGAACACGTACAGTTGAAGTCGGAAGTTTACATACACCTTAGCCAACACCTTAGCCAAATACATGTAGACTCAGTTTTTCACAATTCCTGACATTTAATCCTAGTAAAAATGCAGTCTTAGGTCAGTTAGGATCACCACTTTTTTTTAAGAATGTGAAATGTCAGAATAGTAGAGATAATGATTTATTTCTGCTTGTATTTCTTTCATCACATTCCCAGTGGGTCAGAAGTTTACATACACTCAATTAGTATTTGGTAGCATTGCCTTTAAATTGTTTAACTTGGGTCAAACGTTTCGGGTAGCCTTCCACAAGCTTCCCACAATAAGTTGGGTGAATTTTGGCCCATTCCTCCTGACAGAGCTGGTGTAACTGAGTCAGGTTTGTATACCTCCTTGCTCGCACATGCTTGTTCAGTTCTGCTGACAGATTTTCTATAGGATTGAGGTCAGAACTTTGTGATGGCCACTCCAATACCTTGACTTTGTTGTCCTTAAGCCATTTTGCCACAACTTTGGAAGTATGCTTGGTGTCATTGTCCATTTGGAAGACCCATTTGCGACCAAGCTTTAACTTCCTGACTGATGTCTTGAGATGTTGCTTCAATATATCCACATAATTTTCCTACCTCATGACGCCATCTTTTGTGAAGTCCCCCAGTCCCTCCTGCAGCATAACATCCCCACAACATGATGCTGCCACCCCTGTGCTTCACGGTTGCGATGGTGTTTTTCAGCTTGCAAGCCTCCCCCTTTTTCCTCCAAACATAACGATGGTCATTATGGCCAGTTGCAAACCGTAGTCTGGCTTTTTTATGGCAGTTTTGGAGCAGTGTCTTCTTCCTTGCTGAGTGGCCTTTCAGGTTATGTCGATATAGAACTCGTTTTACTGTGGATATAGATACTTTTGAACCTGTTTCCTCCAGTATCTTCACAAGGTCCTTTGCTGTTGTTCTGGGATTGATTTGCACTTTTTGCATCAAAGTATGTTCATCTCTATGAGACAGAACGCGTCTTCTTCCTGAGCGGTATGACGACTGCGTGGTCCCATGTTGTTTATACTTGCGTACTATTGTTTGTACAGATGAACGTGGTACCTTCAGGCATTTGGAAATTGTTCCCAAGGATGAACCAGACTTGTGGAGGTTTACAATGTTTTTTCAAAGATCTTGCTGATTTCTTTAGATTTTCCCATGATGTCAAGCAAAGAGGAACTGAGTTTGAAGGTAGGCCTTGAAATACATCCACAGGTACACCCCCAATTAACTCAAATGATGTCAATTAGCCTATCAGAAGCTTCTAAAGCCATGACATCATTTCTGGAATTTTCCAAGCTGTTTAAAAGGCACAGTCAACTTAGTGTATGTAAACTTCTGACCCACTGGAATTGTGATACAGTGAGTTATTTGTGAAATAATCTGTCAACAATTGTTGGAAAAATTTCTTGTGTCATGCACAAAGTAGAGGTCCTAACCGACTTGCCAAAACTATAGTTTGTTAACAAGAATTTTGTGGAGTGGTTGAAAAACGAATTTTTATGACTCTAACCTAAGTGTATGTAAACTACTTCAACTGTACATAAGTACTGTTTCCCTCTACTATGCCCACAAGCCATTAGAACCGAGTGGACAAGACCAAGCACTAAATCACATGGGGGGGAAATTCAATTATTTTCGACACAGAAGATCATACAACATTATTGCCTGGTGATCTTCTGAACCCAATACCTTTCTGATACATTTCAGTCACTTCAAACCATACGGTCTTCAGATTTAAATTCTGTCAAAAGTACTGTCAGACTGATTTGTAATAGACTGTCATAGCCCAAATTAAAAAGTAAACATTGGCTGTTGATTACATAACTTTCTTTACATGGTGGGGTCACATAAAAAAAATTGATATCAAAATGGGGTCGCAGGCCAAAATAGTTTGGGACCCCCTGGCCTAAGCTTTGTTGAAAAATACATATCCTGATTCATACTGTGATATGGAATCACTCAAAGCCCTTAAGCATTTGACTTTCTGAACCTCTCTGACCGTGTCTGGCCATATCTAACCGTGTGGTATCTTTCCTCTGCAGGGACCCTGAAAAGCTTTCTGCAATATCACATTATGGAGATGATTATTGGCAACACTTGAGGCGGCTCTGAGCCTGACCGCATGTCACCGTCTCTGGCTGAGTTTGACTGTGTGTGACCGTGTGGTCTCTCTCTTATCTGTAGGGACCCTGAACGCGCTCCTGAGACAGAAGGGTCAGGCAGCGACAGAGGGGCCCACCTGGTCACTGAGCGGTAACCAAGGCGACCACTGGAAACAGGCCAAAATTAGCATCCACCCAACCGCCTCTTTCCAGGTGAGTAAAACCTTGTGTGATTGGATGATTTGAGAGTCAGTCAGGGGAAGAATCCCAACTTAAAGTCTATGTCTATAACAGCGATCTCTCTCCATATCTCTCTTTTTCTCCCACCTCAGGTGGCGCTGGAGGGTATCCGAGGTCCTGGTATTGAGGGGGATATCGCAATTGATGACATCACCCTGGAGGAGGGAGAGTGTAGAGATCTACCGGCCGTTAGTGAGTACAGAAACATAAGAGGAGTTTATCCCTAGTTGCTCATCTAAAGATGGTTGTATGTTTAACACCCTGATGGATAAGATAAGGCTTTGGGAGAGGGTAAGATCATCTTACAAGTGTGCCTCGAGTTACTTTTTGCTGCACCTGTGATAACATTAGCAAAACTGTGTATTCGACCAATACACTTTGATTTGATTTCAGATGCTTATCTAAGGTCAGTTCTCAAGTCAGTTAAGGTTTTGGGGAAGACATAGTAAGCTGGTTGTAGATCTGTTCTGTCTCTCAATTCATTTTAAGAGGCTTTATTGGCATGGGAACATATGTTTACATTGTTAAAGCAAGTGAAATAGATAATAAACAAAAGTGAAATAAACAATAAAAACTAACAGTAAACATTACACTCACAAAAGTTCCAAAAGAGTATTATGTCTTTGCACAGTGTTGTAATGTTGTAATGATGTGCAAACAGTACAAAAGGGAAAATAAGTCATCATAAATATAGATTGTATTTACAATGGTGTTTGTTCTTCACTGGTTGCCCTTTTCTTGTGGCAACAGATCACAAATCTTCTGCTGTGATTGCACACTGTGGTATTTCACTGAGTCTGTACATAGTCAAAGATTTCCTTAATTTTGGGTCAGTCACAGTGGTCAGGTATTCTGCCACAATGTACTCTCTGTTCTGGGCCAAATAGAATTCTAGTTTGCTCAGTTTTTGTAAATTCTTTCCAATGTGTCAAGTAATTATCTTTTTGTTTTATCATGAATTGGTTGGGTTTAATTGTGTTGCTGTCCTGGGGCTCTGTGGGGTCTGTTTGTGTTTGTGAACAGAGCCCCAGGACCAGCTTTCTCTTCTCCATGTTCACCTCTCTGTAGGTGATGGCTTTGTTATGGAAGGTCTGGGAATCTCTTCCTAGGTGGTTGTAGAATTGAACGGCTCTTTTCTGGATTTTGATCATTAGAGGGTATCGGCATAATTCTGCTCTGCATACATTATTTGGTCTTTTACGTTGTACACAGAGGACATTTTTGCGGAATTCTACATGCGAAGTCTCAATTTGGTGTTTCTCCCATTTTGTGAATTCTTGGTTGGTGAGTGGACCCCAGACCTCACAACCATAAAGGGCAATGGGTTCTATAACTGATTCAATTATTTTTAGCCAGATCCTAATTGGTATGTTGAATTTTATGTTCCTTTTGATGGCATAGTAGACCCTTCTTGCCTTGTCTCTCAGATTGTTCACAGCTTTGTGGAAGTTACCTGTGGCAATGATGTTTAGGCCAAGCTATGTATAGTTTTTTGTATGCTCTAGGGCAACAGTGTCTAGATGGAATTTGTATTCGTGGTCCTGGCAACTGGACCTTTTTTGGAACACCATTATTTTTGTCTTACTGAGATTTACTCTCAGGGCGCAGGTCTGACAGAATCTGTGCAGAATATCTAGGTGCTGCTGTAGGCCCTACTTGGTTGGTGACAGAAGCACCAGATCATCAGCAAACAGTAAACATTTGACTTCAGATTCTAGTAGGATGAGAACGGGTGCTGCAAACTGTTCTCGTGCCCTCGCCAATTCATTAATATATACAGTATGTTCAAGAGGTTTGGGCTTAAGCTGCATCCCTGTCTCACCCCCCAGCCCTGTGGAAAGAAATGTGTGTGTTTTTTGACAATTTTAACTACACACTTGTTGTTTGTGTACATGGATTTTATCATGTTGTTTGTTTTCACCCCAACACCACTTTCCATCAATTTGTATAGCAGACCCTCATGCCAAATTGAGTCAAAAGTTTTTTTAAATCAACAAAGAATAAGAAGACTTTGCCTTTATTTTGGTTTGTTTGTGAATACGTGGTCTGTCATACGGTAATTTGGTAAAAGCCAATTTGACATTTGCTCAGTACATTGTTTTAGCTGAGGAAATGTACGATTCTACTGTTAATGATAATGCAGAGGATTTTCACAGGGTTGCTGTTGACACATATCCCCCGGTAGTTATTGGGGTCACTTTTGTAGATTGGGATGATCAGTCCTTGGTTCCAAATATTGGAGAATATGCCAGAGCTGAGGATGATGTTAAAGAGTTTAAGTACGGCCAATTGTAATTTGTGGTCTGTATATTTGATCATTTCATTGAGGATACCATCAACCCCACAGGCCTTTTTGGGTTGGAGGGTTTTGTATTTTGTCCTGTAATGTAATTGGAGAATCCAGTGGGTTCTGGTCATCTTTAATAGTTTATTCTAAGATTTGTATTTGATCTTGTATATGTTTTTGCTGTTGTTCTTTGTTATAGAGCCAAAAAGATTGGAGAAGTGGTTTATCCATACATCTCCATTTTGGATAGATAACTCTTTTGTATCTAGGGGGGCATATGGGGGAGGGAATGCTGTCACCACCAGGCAGGTGTTTGTCCCCCTGTGTGCTGAGGGTGTCGGGTTCTTGTCCAGTTCTGGCATTTAGGTAGCCACAGACTAGTACATGTCCCTGGGCCTGGAAATTGTTGATCTCCTCCTCTAGGATGGAGAAGCTGTCATCGTTAAAGTAGGTGATTCTAGTGGGGGGATATAGGTGGCACTTATGAGGAAATTTTTCTCTGTTGAGATAATTTCGTTATTCATTTCTAGCCAGATGTAAAATGTTCCTGTTTTGACTAATTTAATAGAGTGGGTTAGGTCTGCTCTATAACAAATTAGCATACCCCCTGAGTCTCTTCCTTGTTTTACACCTTGTAGTTTGGTGGATGGGACTACTAGCTCTCTGTAACCTAGAGGGCAACCAGTCTTTATACCCTCTAGTGAGGGGAACCAATCTCCTTTATACCATGTTTCTTGTAGGATGACAATGTCTATATTTCCAATTTCTTTGAGGAAGTCTGGGTTCCTGCTCTTTAGGCCAAAGGCAGATGACCTCAGGCCATGTATATTCCAGGATGAGATTGTCACGTTCCTGACCTTATTTCCTTTGTTTAGTCTTTGTTTAGTTGGTCAGGACGAGAGCTGGGTGGGCATTCTATGTTTTGTGTTTCTATGTTGGGTTTGTTGTTTGGCCTAATATGGTTCTCAATCAGAGGCAGGTGTTTGTCATTGTCTCTGATTGGGAACCATATTAAGGTAGCCTGTTTTCACTGTTTGTTTGTGGGTGATTGTTCCTGTTCGTGTGTTCATCTGTTCTGTGTTCCRATGTTCAGGACTGTAGCYTTRTCGGTTCCTTCTGTCAGTTTGTTGTTTTTGTTCGTCGTTTAAATATCCTAATTAAAATATGGATTATCATCACGCTGCATTTTGGTCCTCCTCTCTTTCACCCGAAGACAGCCATTACAGAGATAGTAAAAGCTTCCTGTTCCATAGTGTCTAGTGTTGTTTTCATGTGGTTTAGGCCCAGACCATCACATTAGGTATGAGCAGAGCACGTTGAGCATCTGATACATACCTCTTAGGTTGCAGGATGAGGCTTGGTAGGGTGCATTAGTGGGGGTTGGGCCTGTTGCTCTGCTCACGGCCTGGGCATATGTCCTGCTGTCATGTTGAGGTCCTTGCCAGAGGGGCGAGGGGCATTGGGTTTGCAGAAGAGGCATAGGTTTTTTTATGGGGGGGCCTATATAGGGTGTGGTCAGGGTTTGCTTGGGGTCGTCTTAGCTGGTTGGGGTGTGGCTGGTGATGCTGTGGTGTGGGTGCAGGTCCTTCGGGAGGGGGTCTTGCAGAGGTGCTTTCTCTCGCTCTCTCTTTTTCGCTCTCTCTGTCTCAGGAGGGCCAATTCTAACCGGCAGCTATAGTGTCTTTCTAGAAAGAGAGGGGTGGGGTTGCCATAGCAACATGGCTGTAATCACATGAATGATAGCCGTCCCGACCAAACGGAGCGACGGAACGAGCGACAGTCCGCGGGGAGGGGATCACTGTAATTGCAGACAAGGAGGAACAAACAGAGAGAGAGAGAGCAAAAATAGAAAAGCATGACAGGTAATGGCCTGCAATTGACGAGGCGGCCATATTGACAAGATAGGAGGAGGAGAAGGAGGACTGTGTTGCTCACTGCAGGAGGGAGAGGAAGTCTGATTAAAGTCAGCTTCTAAATGGACACACACTCTCTCTCACACACAAACACACCACAAACTCCTGGGAAATAAACTTGTTAGTTTGAATTTGATTTGAAGTTAACAGATTGAAAGAGTGTTGATAGATTTTTCTGGGAATTGAATAAAGGGAATCACTTGTGAACCATTGTAACGAACCTCTCTACAAATTGTAATATTGCTTTTTTGTCAAATGAATACATTCCTACTTACTTGTTCTCACAACACCTGTGTTACTTAACTGGAAAAGCAAAACTGAGAAATTAATTACACAATCAGACTTTGAGCTGTCGCTATGAATAAGATTTTGAGCATAACTGGTCACTATTTCAACATCTACTATGTAAAACAAAATATGTCAAACAAAATATCTCCAGTTACAATATCCAGGAGTAATATCTTAATAAACTAAAGTAAACTAAACAATATCCAGTCAAGCGCAACCAATCTACTGGCAGTAGTTTTAGACAATGTTTGTCTGCAGTGTATCTGGCTCCATTATCATTCAGATCACTTTAATCACTTCATTAGTAGTTAAGGAGTTAGTTTCTCAGGTCGAGGACAGACTCTCTCCATGCATTATGGATTTACCATCTCTCACCATGAATATTACATGATCCTGACTGCCACCATGGAAACAGCATGTGTTTTAATGAAAGTTCTTCTAATGTCTCATTTTAACTAAGAATTACTGGATATTATTACTGGAGATATTTTTGTGAGGGAACAGATTTCAGGGTCAAGATGATGCCAAATGTTATTGAACAAACGTTTAACTCTGTCTCCGCCCCCTTTAGATCTCAGATCCGCTGCCCCGTCTACATCTGCCCATATATGGCTGCTGACTGTCACCTTGGCGATGACATTCCGGTGGGGTCATAGGTGACCCTGCCCTGCGCCATCTGGCGGAGGCAAACGGGCCGAACCGGTCTCGGGCCCGACCTCGGCCCTGGTGTCTGTGTTATTGTACCCTCAGCATCCAATCACCAAAGATTCATGCATTCAGAAGGCGGCGGCGAGGGATTCCAAACACAGACCACCAAGAGGGACGAAAATCTTTAAAACAGACGAAAAAAAGGAAAAAAAATACCACATAAAACATAATAAAATAAGCTCCGCAATTTTTTTTAAAGAGACAACTTTTCCAGAAAATTGCTCCCCAAGCGCAGGATTGTGAGCACTGTTACGAGAGAGAAGCACAGCCAGGTGTTGAGACGCCTGGACTTTAGTGAGAGTGTTCACAAGCGCAGCGGGAGAACTATTTGTAAAGCACAAGAACAATTTTGCCAGTCAGTTAGGAAACTTTAATTGAAAGGTAAGTGGGAATTGAGACATTGGTGACTTTTTGAAGAACAAAATGACTTTTCCCCGGCTTAAAAAAAACACATGGAATCGAAGCTTTTCTCTGTCTGTCTTATCTTTTTGGAGTTGCACCTGATACACATCAAGAACAATTTTCACTCTGCCCAGCCACCCTGACCTTCACACCTTGACATGTCTCTCTCTCTCTCTCTCTCTACTTGATGCTGTGCAGTAGAAAACAGAAACTCGGACATTTAGTTATCTATCCCAGCTCTCTCTCCCCTCTTACCCAGTAGCTGCCTAAGTATTTCACAACACTGTCCTCACCAGTCCAAGTGACCAACAGAGGGTATATGAGGCCAAGTAAGCAGGCCCCAGGCAGACCCCAGGCAGACCCCAGGCAGGCCCCAGGCAGGCTCCAGACTCGGGGTCTGTAGGTTAGATGGAGAGGAGTAGGAGAGAGAGTTGAAGAGGGGTGTGCCATAGAGGTGGAGAGGTGTGGGGCATAGAGGTGGAGAGGTGTGGGGCATAGAGGTGGAGAGGGTGAGGGCGCATAGCGGTGGGAGAGGGTGTGGGGCATTGGAGAGGTGTGGGGGGCATAGAGGTGGAGAGGTTGTGGGCAGGGATAAGGAGGTGGGAGAGTGTGTGGGGATAGAGGTGGAGAGGTGTGGGGCATAGAGGTGGAGAGCTGTGTGGAAGAGGTGGATAGAGGGGTGGGGCATAGAGGTGGAGAGGGGTGGGGCAATAGGGAGGTGGGATGAGGGGGAAGGGTGGGGGCATAGGAGGTGGAGAGGGTGGGGCATAGAGGTGGAGAGGGTGGAGTGGGGTAGGAGGAGGGTGGAGAAGGGGCTTTGGGGTTTAGGACAGATGACGTGTATGAGGGAGGTGGAGGTCTGTAGCAGTCGAGAGAGAGGTGGGTGGAGATGGACAGCAGTCTTGACAAACAGACAATTGAAGGCTAGGGGTGGAGGGCAGAGGGGAAAGGAGTGGAAGGTAGGAGTAGAGGATAGAGAGCAAAAAGGAAGGGTGGAAGCAGAGATGAGAAGAGAGGTGTCTCTGGTCTCACCAGCCGGTCGACCCTGCGCTGAGAACAGAAGCCACTTCCTGCATGAAGGACAAAGTGCCTATCAGATCACAAAACAACAAGAACAGACCGAACTGTGAGCCTGGATGGTGGAACACCAAAACACACTATGATGATGATAGTGAGATGTTTTCCACTGATGGCGATATTTTCTACATGTTTATTTTGCCCACAGTGCTGGTGGAGAGGCAATGCTTTGGCTGCAGAAAGGGATTCGTTGAGTTGTGATAGTGTGTTGTGTGTGGTGTGTGTGTGGTGTGTGTGTGTGTGTTGTGTGGTGTGGTCGTGTGTGTGATGTGTGTGTGTGTGTGTGTGTGGATGTAGTGTGTGTGTGTGTGGGTGTGGTGTGTGTGGTGTGTGTGTGTGTGTGTGTGTGTGTGTGTGTTTTAGGGAAAGCTGGGGGATAGTCAGGCAGACCGGGGGGCCTAGGTCCCAGGACTATTGCAAGATGTCACAAACCAGGCAGTTGTGGCCGTTTCAATAAAGGAGTTAGTATAAATGGACAGGAGGGGTGAAAGCGATGGACTACAAAGAGAGGAAGGGCTGTGGAGTTTCTCAGAAAGACAGTCAGAGAACACATACTGTATGAGGACAAAGACAGTCGATTGATCGCCTCGCTGATTCCGAAAGAGTCTCCATCCCAGCCGAACTGACTTTTTTAAAGAAAAGAACAGAACTATTATTGAAAAAAACATTGTGTTGTACAGGGAGTAGAAGATGCCGGTAGATGGAATACTGTAAGCCTCGCTGCCCCACACACCTCCACCATTTATATCAAACAATGGGAGAGAAAAATATGAATAATGATCATAATAATGATATTTTATTACTCTAGCGAGAATGTTTCTCTGCTTTTACACAAACTGTGAAGATTGCCTGTGGAAGATCTACATGAGACCCTCCATTACTTTAACCAGCTGGTTTTTAAAAACATAATGTAAAAAAAAAAGACTAAAAGAATTTGAGAAAAATTCCGTACATTGTTGGTTATGAAGAGAAAACAAAAACGTTTTGAGGACTTGTTGGTCTTGTTTCTTATATTTTTCTGTTGGGAAAATGATCTGAACTTCTTTTTATCTTCTTGTTGTCTCCCTTGCATTGCTGAAGTATCAAAAGCCGATGATGGAAACATAAGACGTTAAACCTATTTGGTAATTGTATAACTTGTAAATGTAAAGAAGCTCTATTATAAAGGTTTATGATCAATGTTTTATGTTGGAGAACTGGAAGCACAACATAGGTCTCAACATATAAAATGCAGTATTTATGCACCTATATGTGACCTGCTCACACAAAGTCAGGCTTATAGACCCCGAGAAACATATTACACAATCATCGATAATAAATAACTTGTATTTTTTTACTCGTTACGTTGACATTCATACAGTGTTACCCATCCAAAGACACGAATGCAAATTCTGTGAAAAACTAACAGTCATAGATCATCAAGAATGAATCTTATGAGACAATTGTAGCCAACGAATTTGGCTGTTATTGAGTTGTAATTTGGTTGGTATTGTGACTTTTGATGCAGAAAGCATTTTTGTGATGCAAAGACAAAGTACTAGAAAAATACGCCTGGTTTGGTCCGAGCGGGTCGTGTACATGTGTGAGCATATGCAGTGTACAATAGGTGTGATAAGAAACAGATACATGCAATAGAAGAAACAGATACATGGAAAATAAAAAAACACCATACATAAAAGTAAACCGAGCAGAATGAGAGGCAGCCGTTAGAAAGCATCAATAACATCCTCATATAAGGTGTATGTTATAGTTCCTAGCACATTATCACCTTTACATGTACTGTTCATGCTGTAGAGTCTGTTTGGTTTCACAAAGATGCCCAGATCATATTGAATGTAAATGAAAAATGAGTGTGCCATAATAATTGAGAATTGATTTAGGTTTTGAAGCTTACCTACGCCCTTTTTAAAAGAAACATTCACACATATTACACTGTTATTTGTGAAATTATCCGTATCATTTTGCCATGCCTCATGTTGTTACAAAATATTTGTCAAAAGGTCAAATTTAGACCTGTTTATTGATTTCTTCTGACTTGGACGCAGACCTACTACTATACTTGGCAAATTCAACACATACTGTACTTCACTGAAATCACTATTGTCCATCATAACAGAAGGGCTTTGTCACATTGTGCCATTCTTCACCAGGTTTTAATATTATTATCTCCCAATGATATAATATATCACAGGAAGTGGTAACCATTACTACCCGCATCACTTCCTGTCACACTCGGTTTATGACATTGGGGTGTATCTCAGTACTCTGAAGTTGCTTCTTCCTCTTGTGTCTTCTCTCCTTCAACTGCTCTGATCTAAAAAAACACCCTTGGATAAGTCGAAGCGACATGGTGGATATTTGAGAATTTGACCATGTTGTAATTTCAGGTCAGAATGGTGTAAGAGGAGAGGAGACCATTTTAGACTACTGAGAGGTACCCTTTTGAATTGCTCCATAAGGGTACCGAAGAGATTCTGTAGGGATGTTTCTGAGAGCTGTGCAACGATTACATTGCCTATGTTGCCAGCACCTTGTAATGGTGCCAGCACCTTGTAATAATTCTTCTCTGTTCTGTGCTCTATATATAATTAGGCTTCTTTTTCACTGTATTTCTTTGGATTTATCACCCATTTTGTGTGCCATACCTGCAACTAATGCTAAAATAAAGAAAAAAGATATTTTATGTTTGTGTTGTTGAATTAGTCCTGTTCTGGGTATGGGAGATGGGCATGCCTCTTTGTACGCCTTTGTATTTGCTACATGTGTAACTTCCTAAATTAGGACAATTTGTGTTGTCATTATACCCTTTACCTCATCTCCTCTTGACGATTCACAGTTTTGTTCTTGACACCATGTCCCAGCGGTTCCTCCAGTGATCACCTGTATTCAACTCAAAGAAATGGAAAACGAAAAGCTTTTGTGATCTGTGCAAATTGTTAGTTTCACCGAATGTCCCTGCTGTGTTTATGGCGCTGCATATCACTGAGTTGAGTTATAAGCTTGGGGGTAGCGTGGCTGGCTGTTGGGGGTTTAGCCAGGCGGCTCTTCCTCCAGCCCTCAGGGACAGGAGAAAATGAGTGATAATGGCGAAAAGGACAGTTGAGAGATATAGATGGAGGAATAACAACAAGTCTACTGTCAACTGAGAACTTGGATGAGAGCCAGAGGTTTTTAGGCCACAGTGCCCCAAGGGAATCCTAAGTCCTTCATTAAGTAACTGTTGAAAATACCACACATCCTGAATTTGGTATTCAGGGTATAACCCTCCACCGCAATGTTGTGTTTGCAGAAAAACGAATTAACGTTTAATGCAAGGGGGAATTTTTTTTTCTATAATTGCAGAAATCCCTTTTAGGCATCTCTTGTCAGATAGTTTACACTGATGTGTTTGGGGGTTGAATGCAAAAAAGAGTGCATTGCTGTTGGGTAGAGAAACTACCCTCATCATGAATACAGTATATGTCCTAATAAAAAAGTCTCTGGTCGTGTCCCCAGAAGGTTCAGGTTAACATCATGGTACGTACATAATGTGAAACATAGAATGTGATGCCATAATAAATTGTAGAAACCTAGGCAGACCTAGGTGTCCCCATAAGATATGTATTGGCCGTGTCCTCATAAGATATGTATTGGCCGTGTCCTCATAAGACTATCTGTATTGGCGCGGTGTCCCATAAGCACTCATATTGGCCAGTTCCTGCATACGATATGTTAGTTGTGCCGGTACGTGTCCGCATTCAAGAATCTGTATTTCGCGCGGGAACCTCACATACGATATGTGTTGGCCGATATCTCCCACTAAGATAAGTGATGATTGGTCACGTGATAGTCCCCATAAAGATATGTAAGTTGAGCCAGTCAAAGAGAACAAGGGCAAGACGGGGAGTCGCTTCATCAACGATATGGTACACGACTTGGCCGTGTCCCCATAAAAGATATGTTAGTTGACCACAGAATATCCCCGCCATGAATATAATGTTATGGCCGTGTCCTCACTAAATTATGTATTGGCCTAGTCCCATAAAGGATATAGTTCTCGTAATGGCCGTTGCATGGTCCCATAGATATGATATTGGCGCGTGAGGCCTTCTCATAAAAGATAGTTTTGGCTCAGAATTCCCCATAAATATGTTGCTTGGCCGTGTCCCCAAAGATAATGTGCGGTGTCACCCATTTAAAGATAATGTTGTTGGCCGAATGTGCCCATAACGATATGGTGAGTGTGCCGGTGATTGTCCCTCATAAAATAGTGTACTTGCCGGTCACCATAAAATATGTTTTGCCGCCTCCCAAAGATGATGTCATTGGGCCGGCGCGCCCGATGTCCTCATGAATAGATATTCGATTCCCCTAAGATAATGTATGGCCCGTGTCCATAAGCAGGTGTTGCCGTGCCTCATAAAATATGTATTGCCGTGAGGTTGTCCCCATAAATATGTTGTGGACCGTGTTCCCATAAGATGAGGTAGGTTGGCCGTATAGGTGTTCCATAGGATAAGTATTGCCGTCGCGATGTCCAATACAAATAGAGAATATGTAATTGCACGTGTCCTCATAAGAGGATGTACTGGCGATGTCCCCATTAAGAATGATAGTATTGGCCGTTGTCCCCCATGAAGTATGTATGATGGCCGTTGTCCTCAGTAAGAATATGTTCTGTGCCGTCTCCCATAAGATATGTATGGCCGTGTGCCTCATCAAGCATATAATTGTGACCTGGTCCGTTGCATGAACCAGCATCGTTTTGGCCGTGTCGCCGATAAGATATGTATGGCCGTGTCCTCAGTAAGGCATAGTTTTGGCCGGTGTTCCTCATAAGGGGCATGTTTGGTCCGTGGATCGGCTGTATAGCTGTCCTATAGATTTGGTGTTCATAGCATGTTTGCGGTCCTAGCATGTTTTGCGTGTCCCCATAAGATAATCCGTATTGCCGTGTCCGCTCATAAGATATGTAGTTGGCCAAAGGTGTCCCCATAAGAATTTTTTGGCCGGTGTCCTCATAAGATACTGTATTGGCCGTCGTCTCATAAGGGCATGTTTTGGCCGTGTCCCCGTAAGATGATGGTATTTTGCCGTGTCCCCGTAAAGAGATGTATTGGCCAGGCCTATGCGTTTGGCCGTGTCCATAAGCATGTATAGTGGCGTTACACCTCGATAAGATATGTATGTGGCGTCCGGACTGTCGCTCATAAGATATGTATGGCCGTGTCCCATAGAATATGTTTGTGGCCGTAGTCCCATAGATAGCCCGTGCTCATGTGTGTTTTGGCCGTGTCGCTCATAAGGCATGTTTTGGCCGTGTCCCCGATAAGAGATGTATTGGCCGTGTCCTCATAAGGCATGTTTTGGCCGTGTCCTCAGTAGAATGTATTTGGCCGTTCCCATTAAGGCATGTTTTGGCCGAGTGTCCCATAAGATATGTATTGCCTGTAGTCCCGTAAGATATGTATATTGCCGTGTCCTCATAAATATGATTGGGCCGTGTCCCATAAGATATGTATTTGTGCCGATGTCCTCATAAGCAGGTTTTTGGCCGTTCCCCCATAAATATGTACTGGCCGTCCTCCTCATAAGGCAGGTTTTTGGCGCGTGTCCTCGAAAGATATGTTTTGGCCGTGTTCCCCCATAAGATATGTAGTGGCCGTGTCCTCATAAGCCAGGTTTTGGCCGCTGTCCCCATAAGGCAGGCATTTGGCCGTGTCCCCATAAGAATTGTTTTGGCCGTGTCCCATATTAGCAGGCTTTGGCCGTGTCTCATAAAAGGCGTTTTGGCCGTGTCCCATTATGGCTGTTGGCCGTGTCCCCATAAAGATATGTTTATGGCCTGTCCTCATAAGCAGGTTTTGCCGTGTCCCCATAAGGGCAGGCTTTGGCCGTGTCCCCCCAGGCATGTTTTGGCCGTGTCCCCATTAAGATATGTTTTGGCCGTCCTCATAAGATATGTATTGGCCGTGTCCTCATAAGGCAGTTTTGGCCGTGTCCCCATAAGGCAGGCTTTGGCCGTGTCCCATAAGGCATGTCTATGGCCTGTCCCAAAGATATGTATTGGCCGTGTCCTCATAGAGTTTTGGCCTATCGCCATAGATATGTATTGGCCGTTTCCTCATAAGATATGTATTGGCCGTGTCCTCATAAGGCATGGTCTTTGGCCGTGTCCCCCATAAGCAGGCTGTGTGGCCGTGTCCCCATAAGGCAGGTTCTTGGGCCGTTGTCCCCATAAGGCAGATTGTTTGTGAGAGCTATGCTTCTTGTCTATTGTTTTGTTGTTGTTGGTGTGATTGCCTGGGGAAACAGTGGGAGAGTGTTTTATTGTTTGTTGTTGTTGTGTGTGATGCCCTGGGGAAACAGTAGGGAGTGTTTTATTGTTTTTTTTGTTGTGTGTGATGCCCTGGGGAAACAGTGGGAGAGTGTTTTATTGTTTTGTTGTTGTTGTGTGATGCCCTGGGGAAACAGTGGGAGAGTGTTTATTGTTTTGTTTGTTGTTGTGTGTGATGCCCTGGGAAACAGTGGGAGAGGTTTTTTATTGTGTTGTTGTTGTTGTGTGTATGCCCTGGGGAAACAGTAGGAGAGTGTTTTTGTTGTTGTTGTTGTTGTGTGTGATGCCCTGGGAACAGTGGGAGAGTGTTTTATTGTTTTGTTGTTGTTGTGTGTGATGCCCTGGGGAAACAGTAGGAGAGTGTTTTGTTGTGTTTTGTTGTGTGTTGATGCCCTGGGGAAACAGTGGGAGAGTGTTTTATTGTTTTGTTGAGTTTGTGTTGATGCCCTGGGAAACAGTGGAGAGTGTTTTATTGTTTTGTTGTTGTTGTGTTGTGATGCCCTGGGGAAACAGTGGAGAGTTTTATTGTTTTGTTTGTTGTTGTGTGTGATGCCCTGGGAAACAGTGGAGTTTATTGTTTTGTTTTGTATAAGATTCAGGGTTTTGTCATCCATCTGCCTCCAGGCTAACCTCGAGCTGCCCCAAAAGATACAGGCCGCTATGGACGTGAGTGAGGTGTGTGTGTGTGTGTGTGTGTGTGTGTGTGTGTGTGTGTGTGTGTGTGTGTGTGTGTGTGTGTGTGTGTGTGTGTGTGTGTGTTGTGGTGTGTTGTGGTGTGTGTGTGTGTGTGGGTGTGTTTGTGTGTGTGTGTGTGTGTGTGTGTGTGTGTGTGTGTGTGTGTGTGTTGTTTGTTTGTGTGTTGTGTGTGTGTGTGTGGTGTGTGCATGAGTGAGTGAGAGAGAGAGAGAGAGAGAAAGATTGTTTGGCCAGGTTCACAGTTAATTAGATTTTCCTACACAGTTAACTATATTCCTGTATCATTTATATGTTTTAATAAATCCTTATTATTATAGACTTGAGAGAAATAACCTGTATATCTCTACCATGATTGCTGTTCTTTTGAATTGTATTGTATTGTTGTATGTTTAATTCTGTAATGTATTGATTGTTGCTGCCCTCTTTGCCAGGTCTCCCTTGAAAAAGAGAATCTGGGTCTCAGGGGGCTTTTCCTGGTTAAATAAAGGTTAAATAAATAAATAACTATCAAATCTGTATAAACAGCCCAGCAGGTTCTGGTCCCAGCAAAGGCCTTGCATTATTGATCCAATTCAGTTGAATACTACCGCCGGTTATGGGTTAGCATTATTTTCTAGTGTTACTGTGCGTCTTGTCGGGATCTCTATATGGACACAATTTTTATTATGGATGGACACAGCTGGGCCAGATGCACGTTTATATCCAGGAGTGTATTATATACCAAGGTTGTATCGTATCAGTGCACACTCAAAGTACAAAAAAAGTATTTTCTTTTACACAGTGTTTTAAAGTCACTCTAAAGTTTTTAGTTGTCTTCTTTATGATGTTTTTAATCCCCTGCGTGCCCTAACCCTAAATAAAGCACGACAAACTTCCTTTTTTCTCCAGATGACAAGTTATTCCCATAAAACATTCAGATGGTTTCTGCTGCTGATAACCTCTGGTAGCATTTGCCCTTTCAAACCTTAAGCACTTTCAATTACCTTCTCTCTTATTTCTCTTTCTCACTGTCTCTCTTTCTATCTGTCCTCTCTCTTTCTGTCTCTCACATCTCCTCTCCTCTGTCCGCTTTCCCTCTCTCCTCTGTTGCAGCCCAGCCGACAGACTGCCCCCATAGATCCACATTAGAATTGAAACCTGGAATCTCAACCCAGTGAACAATACCATTTTACATGACATGATATCCCCCTCTCTCCTTGCCATGCACCGCGACAGTGCTTTGTTTACACGACTTCCATTGTCTTCCTGGGCGGATGGGAAAATGTCATGGAATGTTAATGGACCACTAATGCCCCTTTGAAGGAGGCTAGTTGCATCAGTCAAACCAAATATCTTTAGCCGTACCAGCATACCAGCTGTCTGTCAAAGTCAGTCAAGCCCAGCAGCCAGATGATCTTGTCTGATGCAACCTCGTTATTGGGCAATTTTTATCTATTTTCCGTCAACAATCAGCTTGTGTTTGGTTTTGTCATGTACATTCAGTTGGGAGTGGTTTGAGGAGATTAAGGATGAGGCTAGACACATCAACGTCTTGGAGGTGAGTTAGTGCTCGCGTTGCCTCAGGATGTTTGTTTTGGTCTGTCCCCTAATGTGTGTTTTAAAATGGGTTAGAAAAAGTTGTCAAAAAYGCATGTCAACTTTCAAATCATCCACTAGAACAGTGTCCAAAACAACAATACCAAAGTAGCACAGACAATCCACAAACATCCTAATGGCATAGCTAACTTTGGTCCCATCATCTTCCTTACCGCTGATCCTGGCTCAGATATTGTTTGATGTATCGAATTGTTATGGGTAGGATTGGTGGTAGAGAAACCTGATCCTACATCTGTAGTTAGGTGCTTCTTATGGTTCAACCCTAAAAGCACTAGGGAAAACTTGTGTGGTTGGTGGTAGAGTAGTCTACACCCATATTCTACAGTATTCTACAGTTTAATGATCAAAGTTACGATTGAAAGTTTGTTAATTTGATCTTGAATCTGTGGTTAACTTATTGTCAAATTCATCTCTATAATACAGTAGTGTGTGTTCTGTGGGCGGTTGGATAGTATCTCAGTCGCTCCCACAGCGATGACACCGGAGACTAAAGATTACGTCTTTCACACCACAGTGTTGGAGGACCTTTTCTCATCAGCCGTGTCCTGATTACACATTGTAAAGAACCACCCACACATTCCTCTCCCTCCTTTCTTAATGACGATGGTGACACCGCTTATTGAGTAATGATGGATACAAGTGACTTTAAATGCCCTTGTTAAAGCCTCTTATTGGTGGTGAGCAACTCTTGCTACATTACCAGAGAGTCAGAAGGGACACTTAACTGTATGTGTGATTGTTACACCAAAGGTATCTACTTTCATACCAAAAAATATGTTCCTGACTTTTCAAGAGAATCAGGTAGAACATGAAGTATAAAATATGAAAACATTAAATGACGACTCAATATATCTTTGCAGGTTGGTAACAGTTCAGAACATTGTGTTGGAGCTCTGAAAAATATATACAATTTGTACTGCTGTGTCGACCCTGGAGAGAGAGGGTGGGGGAGAGAGAGGGGGTGGAGAAAGAGGGTGGGGGAGAGAGGGTGGGGGAGAGAGGGGGGGTGGAGAAAGAGGGGCGATTAAGGGAGCTGTGGATTCAGATTTAGTCAAATCAACGTGACTTTGCTTTTCTTTGTTTGTTTTCTAGCTCCATGACGCCATGGTAACAGATGTCTTAAACTGATTTACTAGTCGGTAATTTCCTTCCCTTCCTCCTCTCTGACAATATTCTCCTCTCTTCTCTCATTGTTCTCCGTCACACAAGTGTCCTTTGAAGCCGACGCAACAATCAAAGGATTCTTGTC
The DNA here is from genome assembly GCF_002910315.2 of Salvelinus sp. IW2-2015. NCBI lineage: Eukaryota > Metazoa > Chordata > Actinopteri > Salmoniformes > Salmonidae > Salvelinus > Salvelinus sp. IW2-2015. The sequence goes on along the minus strand of NW_019942552.1, from coordinate 340,187 downwards.
TGTTTGAGGAAGAAGAGCAGGGGAGGAGGAAGCGTTTAAATTCCCCACAATTATCATAGCAATGGCTACTTCAACTTTCCTTGCAACTTCCATCTAACGACGAAAGACTCGCTTGAGGAAATATACTGGATAGAGCACAGCATACTGGATACAGCACAGCATACTGGATACAGCACAGCATACTGGATACAGTACAGCATACTGGATACAGCACAGCATACTGGATACAGCACAGCATACTCTCCTCACTTCAAAGACGAGTCAGTTAGAACCAGAAGGGAGAAACATGGGGAAGAGTTCTGCAGTATAACACACAGGCTTCCTTTAGAAGAGTATCAGCATCAGAATAGATTCAGAAACCTGTTAAGTAAAACCTCCTAAAGATCGTACCTTTTTTTCCCAATTTTAGCCTAAAATGACATCCCTAAAGATATGCATATTCTTGATACCATTTGAAAGGAAACACTTTGAAGTTTGTGAAAATATTAAATTAATTTAGGAGAATATAACACATTAGATCTGGTAAAAGATTATTTTTGTTCCCATCATCTTTGAAATGCAAGAGAAAGGCCATACTTTCAGATAGGAGTCTAGGTGTAATTTAGATTTTGGCCACATGGTGGAAGCAGTGTGTGTGCAAAGTTTCAGGCTGATCCAGTGAAGAATTACATTACTGCACAACATTTTCTATCAAGCCTGCCAGGAGTTTTCCCAAATGTGCTGAATTGGTGTATTAATACATTTTCAAGTACATAACTGTAGAGAACATACAAAAATGCTATGGTAATACAAAATTAAAATTTACACACTCCCAGGATTGTCATACATGATGGATCATTAGCTTATACACTAACTTTCACACATCTAGATGGCCGGGTGGGATGGGTGTGGAGCCAGAGACAGCAGTGGGGTCAAACTTTGAACCCCAGTTCCTACATTTGAGCATTAAAAAAAATATTTTATCAAACAAAACTGTGCTACATTTTTATCTCTGGGACCCTCAGGATGACAAATCAGAGCAAGATTACTGAATGTAAGAACATTATTTACCTTCAGATGTTAATGTATCAAACCAGTTGCCGTGATAAAGGTTTTTTGCAGTTGTGCACTCTCAAACAATAGCATGGTATTTTTCACTGTAATAGCTACTGTTAATGACACTGGCATTATATTAACAAGAATGTAAGCTTTCTGCCCATATAAGACATGTCTATGTCCCGGAAAGTTGGCTGTTGTATACAACGCCATTCTAGTCACATTAGCGCATGTTAGCAACAACCGTCCCGGTTTAGGGACACCCATCCCGTAGTTAAGAGGAAGCCCCTCTATCTGAATCAACTTAGTTTGTCAGTGTCCACATATCGTTTCACTACATCCTCTCACAATGCAATGTGAGCTGGCTGGTAATCTGAAAAATGTCCCAGTGTCAGTTCCCAGACAAATTCTGATTATCCCTGGTTGGGTTTTGCTGTACATGCTTCTTTCTCCGATCTTCTACAGCAGGGATGGGACACTTTGATAGCGGTTGGGGCCACAAAATATCTGAACTCATCATGAGGGGCCACTTGTGGGTCTCTGCACCAATGTAACATATTTTACTTTTTAGAGTACATTTCACGCAATTCTACACATTTTGGGTAGAATGTTGGTCAAAGAATTTGCCAATTTTCCTACACAGAATATTCTATCGTCTTATCATCTTAGTAATAGTAAAAAAATATACAGTACCAGTCAAAAGTTTGGACACACCTACTCATTCAAGGGTTTTTCTTTATCTTTACTATATTCTACATTGTAGAATAATAGTGAAGACATTACAACTATGAAATAACACATATGGAATCATGTAGTAACCAAAAAAGTATTTTAAAAATCTAAATGTATTTTATATTTGAGATTCTTCAAAGTGGCCATGCTTTGCCTTGATGATAGCTTTGCACACTCTTGCCATTCTCTCAACCAGCTTCACCTGAAATGCTTTTCCAACAGTCTTGAAGTAGTTCACACATATGTTGAGCACTTGTTGGCTGCTTTTCCTTCACTCTGAGGTCCCAAACCATCTCAATTGGGTTGATGTCGGGTGATTGTGGAGGCCAGGTCATCTGAAGTAGCACTCCATCACTCTCCTTCTTGATCATATAGCCCTTACACAGCCTGGAGGTGTGTTTTGGGTCATTGTCCTGTTGAAAAACAAATTTTAGATGGGATGGCGTATCGCTGCAGAATGCTGTGGTAGCCATGCTAGTTAAGTGTGCCTTGAATTCTAAATAAGTGTCACCAGCAAAGCACCCTCACACCATCACACCTCCTCCTCCATGCTTCATGGTGGGAACCACACACGTAGAGATCATCCGTTCACCTACTCTGCATCTCACAAAGACATGGCGGTTGGAACCAAAAATCTCAAATTTGTACTCATCAGACCAAAGGACAGATTTCCACCGGTCTAATGTCCACTGCTCGTGTTTCTTGGCCCAAGCAAGTCTCTTCTTATTATTGGTGTCCTTTAGTAGTGGTTTCTTTGCAGCAATTCAACCATGACTGGCTGATTAATGCAGTCTCCTCTGAACAGATGATGTTGAGATGTGTCTGTTTCTTGAACTGAGGCTGGTAACTCTAATGAACTTATCCTCTGCAGCAGAGGTAACTCTGGGTCTCCCTTTCCTGTGGCGGTCCTCATCAGAGCCAGTTTCATCATAGTTCTTGATGGTTTTTCAGACTGCACTTGAAGAAACTTTAAAAGTTCTTGAAATTGTACGGATTGACTGACCTTCATGTTTTCAAGTATTGATAACCTGACGTTTCTCTTTGCTTATTTGAGCTGTTCTTGCCATAATATGGACTTGGTATTTTACCAAATAGGGCTATCTTCTGTATTCCACCTCTACCATGTCACAACACAACTGATTGGCTCAAACGCATTATGAAGGAAATAAATTACACAAATTAACTTTTAACAAGGCACACCTGTTAATTGAAATGCATTCCAGGTGACTACCGCATGAAGCTGGCTGAGAGAATGCCAAGAGTGTGCAAAGCTATCATCAGGGCAAAGGGTGGCTACTTTGAAGAATCTCAAAAGTGAAATACATTTTGATTTGTTTAAAATTATTTTGGTTACTTCATGATTCCATATGTGTTATTTCATAGTTTCGATGTCTTCACTATTATTCTACAATGTAGAACATAGTAAAAATAAAGAAAACACCTTGAATGAGTAGTTGTGTCCAAACTTCTGACTGGTACTGTATGTACCACCTATCAAATCTGCAATGTATCCACAACATAAGAGCCCTACTCTTATTCTACTAGGTGTCAGTAAGTGTAAACATTTCTATGTGTTGTGTTGATGTGTTGTATTTACATGTGGTGTTGAAGTGTTTTGTTGTGTTGTGTTGACATGTTGTGTTGATGTGTTGTGTTGACGTGTTGTGTTGTGTTGTGTTGACATGTTGTGTTGATGTGTTGTGTTGTGTTGACGTGTTGTGTTGACGTGTGGACCTCGAGGTTGGTGTCGTGTGGACCTAGAGGTGGTGTCGTGTTTGGACAGAGGTGGTGTTCGTGTGGACTAGAGTGGTGTCGTGTGGACTAGAGGTGTTCGTGTAGACTAGAGGTGGTGTCGGTAGACTAGGAGGTGGTGTCGTGTAGACTAGAAAGGTGGTGTCCGTGTAGACTAGAGATTGTGGTAGACTAGAAGGTTGTTGGTTGTGTGGACTAGATTTGTGTTGTGTGGGACTAGAGGTTTGTGTTGGTGTGGACTAGAGGTTTGTGTTGTGTGGACTAGAGTTGTGTTTGTGTTAGACTAGAGGTTGTGTTTGTGGACAGAGATTGGTGTTGTGTGGATAGAAGGTGGTGTTGTGTGGCTAGAGGTGGTGTTGTTTAAGACTAGAGGGTTGGTGTTTGTTGTAGACTAGAGGTTGGGTTGTGTAGACTAAGGTGTGTGTGTAAGACTAGAAGGTTGTGTTGTGTAGACTAAGAGGTTTGTGTTGTGTAGACTAAGCAGGTTGTGTTGTGTAGACTAGAGGTTGTGTTGTGTGGACTAGAGGTTGTGTTGTGTGATAGAGGTGGTGTGTTGTGTAGACTAGAAGGTGGTGTAGACGTAGAGGTGTGTCGTGTGGACTAGAGGTGGTTGTCGTGGTAGGACTAGAGGTGGTGTCGTGTAAAACTAGAGGTGGTGTCGTGTAGAGCTAGAGGTGGTGTCGTGTAGACTAAGAGGTGGTGTCGTGTAGACCTAGAGGTGGTGTCCGTGTAGACTAGAGGTGGTGTCGTGTAGACTAGAGGTGGTGTCGTGTAGACTAGAGTGGTGTCGTGTAGACTAGAGGTGGTGTCGTGTAGACTAAGAGGGTGTCGTGTAGACAGAGGTGGTGTCGTGTAAGACTAGAGGTGGCTGTCGTGTAGACTAGAGGTGGTTCGTGTAGACTAGAGGTGGTGTCGTGGTAGAACTAGAGGTGGTGTTGGTGTGACTAGAGGTGGGTGTTGTGGTGGACTAGAGGTGGTGTCCGTGTGACATAGAGGTGGTGCTGTGTGGACTAGAGGTGGTGTCGTGTGGACTAGAGGTTGTGTCGTGTGGACCTAGAGGTTTGTGTCGTGTGGATCTTATGAGGTTGTGGTCGTGTGGACTAGAGGTTGTGTCGTGTGGACTAGAGGTTGTGTCGTGTGACTAGAGGTTGTGTCGTGTGGCACTGAGAGGGTTGTTCGTGTGGACTAGAGGTTGTGGTCCGGTGGACTAGAGGTTGTTCGGTGTAGACTACGTTTGTGTCGTGTGGACTAGAAGGTTTTGTGTCCCGTGTGGACTAGAGTTGTGGCGTGTGGACTAGGAGTTGTGGTCGTGTGGACTAGAGTTGTGTCGTGTGGACTAGAGGTTGTGGTCGTGGTGGACTAGAGGTTGTGTCGTGTAGACTAGAGGTTGTTGTCGTGTAGAACTAAGAGTGGTGTCGTGTAGACTAGAGGTGGTGTCGTGTAGACCTAGAGGTGTGTCGTGTGGACTAGAGGTGGTGTGCGTGTGGATAGAGGTGGTGTTGTGTTGGACTAGAGGTGGTGGTAAGACTAGAAGGTGGTGTTGTGTAGACTAGAGGGGGGGGGTTTTTTTTTTTGGGTGGGGTTTTTTTTGGTGTACTAGAGGTTGTGTTGTGGGTAGACTAGAGGTGGTGTTGTGTTGGACTAGAGGTGGTGTAAGACTTAGAGGTGGTGTAGACCTAGAGGTTTGTGTTGTGTGGACTAGAGGTGGTGTTCGTGTGGACTAGAGGTGGTGTCGTGTGGACTAGAAGGTTGTGTCGTGTGGACTAGAGGTGGTGTTGTGTAGACCTAATGGTGGTGTTGTGTGGACTAGAGGTGGTGTAGGAACTAGAGGTGGTGTAGAACTAGAAGGTGGTGTGTGTGGACCAAGGTGGTGTTGTGGTCGACCAGCAGGTGGTGTTTGTGTTGGACTAGAGGTGGTTAGACTAGAGTGGTTGTAGAACTAAGAGGTGGTGTTGTGTAGACTAGAGGTGGTGTAGTGCCCAAGGTAAGCCTGGAGAGAAGAGGACATATGTTAGCTGTTTTCTGTACAGTAAAATGTTGATCATGAAAAAACATTATGAATGCAGTGTCTCACCTATCGATTCCTTGGAGGATACAGGAGAGGAAGGGAGACTAATATAAACTAACTCCTGTTGAGGCCATTTTATTTGGAGTGAAGAGAAATCAATTTTGGCCCTGTAGACTGTCTGTCTATGTGAACTGTTTTTTGTGTTTGTGTCAAATGCTTTTGTTTCTTGTGTGCGGGCGTTAGCGTGTCATGTTAATTTGGGAGGCTCCTCTCCATAATAAATGAGTCCGTTGATTCCAGCTTCCTCCTGCTAATGCAGTCAGGAATCACGTCATGTCTTCAAAGTAACAGTATCACAATAACACACGCAGCACCCACACATGCCCCGGCATGGACCCACAACACACATTGAAGGCAATGTACGCCATATACACAGACTCTGCCTGTTTCTCTAAATTTTATCATCTCGCATCCATGCTCTCGAAACTCCTCTCTTTCCCATCCCTCATCTCTCACCAAGTTCTGCTCCCTTTCTACTAGTCCTGCACCCTCCCTCCCCTCCCTCTTCCCTAGAAAAAAGGAGAGAGATAGGAGAAAAAAGGGAACAAGATGGTGTCCTGAAAAACTCAGGCAGGCCTCTCAGGCAGGCCTTTAAGGCAGGCTCTTCAGGCGGCCTCTTCAGGCAGGGCCTCTTCAGGCCAGGCCTCTTCGGCAGGCCTCTTCAGGTCAGGCCTCTTCAGGCAGCCTCTTCAGGCAGGCTCTTCATGGCAGGCCTCGAGTCCTTTTCAGCCAATCATCTTCAGCCACTTCCTCGTCAGGCAGGCCTCTTCAGACACTCTTATTCAGTCCTCTTCAGCAGTCCTTCAGTCAATCCTCTTCAGGCAGGCCTCTTGAGACATCCCTCTTCAGGCAGGCCTAAATTGAGAACACTCCTCTTCAGGCAGGCCCTCATTCAGGCAGGCCTCTTCAAGCAAGGCCTCTTCAGACACTTTTCTATAATTGTCATCTAAACAATAATAAGAAATGTTTTATGGAGAATCCAACTCGGTTGCCTTGTGATTTAAAGTGTCTGAGATTGGAAGGTTGATCCCTGCCGAGTCATACCGAAATCAACACCACTGTACAATGGGGACCCACTTGCGTCTCTGCTTGGCAACTCCAGAGATGTGGCAGATAGATTGGGGGTAAGGCCCTGCGATAGACTATTAATCCTGTCCAGGGTGTGTATCATCAAGCTGCCTCATGCTACAGAAACAAGTTGTTCGGCTTGGCTACTTGCTTTACTACTTAGAGGAGAAAGGTGCCCACACACGTCTCTCTCATCTCTCTGTCATGTTATCGATCTCTCTTTCCTCTGAACTGCTTGAAAGGAATTGGGAGATCAATGGAGAGAGATAACTTGGCACTCTCCTTCATTTCACTGAAGTGACTTAAACACATTGTTAATTGGGTGTTGAATGGTTTTTGGGCGAAGCCCGACTGACCATCTGATTACCTTGTTATGTAATCAATAGCTAAACACATAGTGAGCCAGATCAATCATCCTGACCTGTCATTTGAGATGATCTGATCCTGTTTCATTCATCTGCCACCAACGACTGGTGCAACCCGACAGCGCCGACGGACCATATCCACGAGTATAATTGAACCCCTTGTCTCAGTTACACCTTACTTCCGGACGGGCAAAACAGGCAATGACATCATTATGAACCCAATCCCAGTCAGTTTTTGCCCACTTGGATGTTCTTGGCACTGTAGTTAAGTCAGGTGCAATTTTAAGCATGTAATCTTGGTGGGAAAAAAAAAGTGGGATGTCATGTCAGCAAAGCCCTACACAACACAACTAAAACATCATTTAATTGCATCTAATAACGGTGACAAACGTGCCCAACAAACGTTAGGCCGACATAAAGCTGTCCCAACAGCAGAGTCCCAACAGCAGTCCCAACACCTTACCAACTTGCCTACACCTGGTGCTATCAGTGGACTTTAAATGGGTTTCCACTGACAATTGAGATGTACAACTATGCATAAGAGGACGACAAGCGGGATAAGAGGCAGTCTATAATTCATTAAGACATTAATGAGCGAGCTAAGACGACTCCGATGATATAACTAATTTGGTCAGAATGTAGCAAGCGACAGAATTCAGAACAATGGCCGTTCTTTACGTGTTTCTCAGCGTTGGTTCTGTACACGAAGTCAGAACCTTGTAGAATAAATAAGGGAAACCAATTGTCAGGATCCCCCCGGTAACTTTATCGGCCTGCTCATTGTTTTCCGTTCACCACCTCCCGGAGTTCTAACTCAACCGGCTTCTAGGCGTCACTTGAATTGTTATTACCACTAACCCCGGACTGTTTGTCCTCATTACGCACACCTGGTTCCCATTCCCATTCTGATTGAGTGGTGTGTATATATTGTACCCTCTGTTCCGCATTGTCCTGGTCAATTATTGTCCCATGTCCCGTTGGTCTTTGTGAGTAGACCTGTACTTTCTGTTGTATTGGCTTTTGTGCTAACGTGTTTGGTGGCACGTTGTTATTAGGGTTACACCTCACTCTTTTGTTTGGGTTACATCCCGGGTCACCCACTGGAAAGTCAGATCAAGTCACATTACTGATCAAGATGTATTTAGCACTAACACTCATTAGTATTGAGCTCACGTATGACTACTTATCCAATGAAAGGTGTATGATAACATGTACATATAACATTATATACTCATCTTCCTGGGTGCACGCCTGACGGAGGAGAGTGGCGGGGGATTGAGATGGGGAGGGAAAGAGAGAAGGAGAGAAGGCAGGGGTTGATGAGAGAGAGAAGTGATGTGGGAAGGGGCGGATGAGGTGTGGTCTAGAGCTGGGTCAGTATTTTTCTATGTCTGTTCCTGACTTTAATACCAGACACTGGAACGGTTTAATTGGTTTATGAGAAAGTACAATTTATTGTTGCATAATATGTGTCTATCACATCCTTTATTATACTGTGGTTTTCCTGTAAAGAGAGAAACATGTTAAGAGTTTTTTCAGACTCCGACATTCA
>NW_019942552.1:262429-331567 GCF_002910315.2 Salvelinus sp. IW2-2015 | reverse complement strand
CACTCTGTCTGACTATAGACCACCACCAACCCTCTACCATCTGTCTGACCTAGACCACCACCAACTCCTCTACACTGTCTGACTACAGACCACACCAACCCTCTACATCTGTCTGACCCTATAGACCACACCAACTCCTCTACATCTGTCTGACCTCCTACCTATAGACCACCACCAACTCCTCTACATCTGTCTGACCTACAGACCACCACCAACTCCTCTACATCTGTCTGACCTACAGACCACCACCAACTCTTCTGCAATTAATTCCCTTCAACTTTCTCTAATTCCTTGTCTTAATATTGGCTGTCTGCTAAACACAGTCGAGTGTAAATGTTTAATTGTGTGCTGGGCTCTGTAATGTTGTGTTGCTGAGTCCCTGGGGTAATGAGGAGAGGAGATATAGATTGGGCTGGTGGAGTGAGACTGGGGCCCATGCTGCCTCCAGGGCCAATCAATAAGGAGGAACTGTAAATACTAGGTCATGTGCATGGACATACAGACAGAGGTCATCCATTTCAGTGTAACGGTGGTGGTACGGTGAACCAGACTTGTATCATACAAGGTAAAGTTGCCTTGAGACATGATGACTCATGTTAGCTGACCAGGGTAAATGCCTACTGTAGGCTTTTGCTCAGCTGGCTAACACAGTGTTGTGGTACACAGACAACCCAGTCTGTCACATGAGAGCTGCTTCACTTGGAAAGGGGAAGCCTCTTCTGACTACTGAGATTCTCCCCATGTCTCCAATGGCCCAGTCATTCAGTCATTCACTATTCCCTTTTCTGAAAAATAACGGAAATTGATGTTTAGTTTTTTTGTAGGAATTCTGAGAGGCTCACAGTGAACTACATTTGGAAAGATTCAGCTGGTGTGAGACATTTGTGTAGACATTAGTGTTTGCGATTTGACAACACAAAGCACTTCAAATTCCATTTCACTGTTATGAATTTAAGCTGGATTTGTATTACATTGTCATGCAAGGCTGGGCAGAAATAAGAAACTCCCACTAACACAAAAGGGGGGTGATGATGATACGCTATGCCGCGTCTCTCTCTCTCTCTCTCTCTCTCTCTCTCTCTCTCTCTCTCTCTCTCGCTTGCGTGCGCGTTGTAAACAGGGAGGATATTTCTGGTGCTCTTTGGGTGCAGGGGTCCAATTAAATTCCATACTCCTGTGGAGGTACATTGTGGGGCCGTTGGGAGGGATGCAGGGGGCTGTGTGCACTCTACTGCCCCACTGTTGGGGCCGAGGGCCCTGGGGGAGAGAGAGATGGAGGGAGGTGAAAAGAGAAAGGAAAGTCGAGAAAACATTGAGGGGTCGTTTGAGGGCTGTGTGCGTGTGCATACGTGCAGGAGTGTGTGTGTGTTTGTGTTGGGGAGGGGTCAGAGGGGGTAAGGAGGACAGGGACAGGGGTGGGTCGATAAGGGGATGTGACATCACGGCCTCAGAGCCGTACTAAACATACTATACACATTTCTAAGCACCTTCATGATATGTACTAATGGTCTACTTACTTTAGACAGAAACTAAAGTAGGGTGGTTGGTCATGGCGGATGGGTAGGCGTAGTCTGGGAAAACTGGAGCTATTTAGCTAACCCTTCCCCTAACCCTTATTCTTAACTCATCCAAATTCACCTAACTTTTGTCATTTTAGTTCTCTTAACCTTTTATGTTAATTATCCTAACATTTGTCGTTAGTTCACCTCCCGTAATTCTCCTTGTTCTTATGACGCAACCTGGTCTCAGAGAAAGACGCATAGTACTGTACTTCCTCCAAGGTATATGATAAGTTATGTCATCCAATTTGTATGCTATTGTACGCCCGGGTCAAACGCATGATACTATAACATGCTGACCAGACTGGACACGTCGCGTGCGCGAGCGTCGCAAAATACATTTAGAAATCCATGTTATTCAATTATTGCACCCACACTGCTCGCGCGCGCCAACGAGCGTCTGTGACGCCAAGGGCTAAAATAGAACTCATTCCTATTTCTGACACAGATCGCGCTGCAAGTCCTGCCTCTCCCATCTCCTCATTGGTTTATAGAAACAGGTACCCACGTGCCATCTCCTCATTGGTTTTACCCACGTGGGTGATTGAAAGACGAACTGTTTTGCCGGTAGTCGTGGTAATACAATGAAAGTTTAAATGCGATCACCATATAAGTTAAACGATGAAAAACCCTGGAAGGAGGAGAGATGACTAGAAACGATTCGGTTGGCCGTTTTATGTGTGGATTAATTGTCGGAGTAGAGGTCCTTGTGCATTTCAGATAAAATAACAACTCAATGTTTATATTCCAGGACAAATTAGCTAGCAACAGCAAGCTAGCTAAATAGGACAAATTAACGTTAGCTAACAAGTGCAAGCTAGCTAGCTAAATTGCCATACATGTTTAATGCTTTTCGACCTGTCCCCAAATTAATGTAATTGGTTCAGAGTTTGTTTTGATATTTTAACCTGCGTGTCGTGATCGCGTTTGCTGTGGGGGGGCAAAATAAATGTATGCACGACAGTGCACGGTGGCGCAGCGCGCAGCCTGTTTGGGTTCCGTGTAAGTCCGCTAATTCGTATTATATTGTACAACCACTATTCCATTCACAATGTAACCTAATGTAACATAACATATCATCCTAAATGGAGTGTCACAGATGTCGTACAGAATAATATGAATTGCCCTGAGACCACATGAGCTGTGAGTAGTGGATGCTGGAGTGAGATTTAAAACTTGTTGCGTCTCACTTTAAAAACTCATACACTTTCTCCAGTCCAGATGATTTGGGATCCTTTGAGCTTCACAAAAGTATGTTTGTCTTACACTTCCCATCCTACAGGAAGAGTGTGGTTAAAATCAATAGCTCTTGGCGAGTACAACAGTATAACAGCTCCAGGAGCTCTGATGTTTGGATGGTTGCTCTACACACAGAACCATTTATGGTCATTCCCAGTGCTGTAGAAAATCTTAAGCCAAAGAAAAAGGATGTTTTAATATATTACAAGTACAGTATTTAGACACCTTGAATTTTTCAACATTTTGCTAAATTACAGCCTTATTCTACAATGGATTAAATAAATGTTTTTCCTCATCAATCTACACACAATACCCCATAACGACAAAGTGAAAACAGGTTTTTAGAATTTTTTGCAAATGTATTAAAAATCAAAAACAGAAATACCTTATTTACATAAGTATTCAGACCCCTTGCTATGAGACTTGAAATTGAGCTCAGGTGCATCATGTTTCCATTGATCATCCTTGAGATATTTCTACAACTTGATTGGGGTCCACCTGTGGTAAATTCAATTGATTCTACATGTTTTGGAAAAGCACACACCTGTCTATATAAGGTCCCGCAGTTGACAGTGCATGTCAGAGAATTAACCAAGCCATGAGGTCGAAGGAATTGTCTGTCGAGCTCTGAGACAGGATTGTGTCGAGGCACAGATCTCGGGAAAATGTCTATATCATGGAAGGTCCCCAAGAACACAGTGGCATCCAAGCCCGGCAAAACTGAGCAATCAGGGGAGAAAGGCCTTGGTCAGGGAGGTGACCAAGAACTTGATGTTCACTGAAAGAGCATCCGTTTCGAGAAAATATATTTAAATTATACTTTCAAAAACATGTGCACAAACATTTGTACATACGTTTTGATTTATAATATTATATTGTTCCTCATATTTAGCTTATTCAAATGTTTTGATGTTCATTTTCAAACTGAATAATGTTGTACTTTAAATTACAAATTACGTATTACACATTGCACATTTTATTGTTAACATTGGCTGATAAGATGCCTTGGTGAATCAAGGTACACTTTACATATCTAATTACAATAGCTAATGTAGTTTATGAGTATTTCTAAAAGTTTACTTGAAGTACATTATAAATACTTTTTTTGTAAAGGAAATACAGGAATAATTATTCAAATACCATTTTAGTATATTTCTAAGTCATGAGAAACATACATAAAATGTACTTAAGGTGTATTCTAATATACTAACAATATACTTAAGTACAAAAAAGGTGTCCCAATGTAGATGTAAATATATTTAACATACTTAAATGCTAATAAAATACAAATAAAATAAAATGGGCATTAAATGCATTAAATGTATTTAAAATTGTTCCAATTCAGATACTTTTAAATATACTTCAAATATGTGAATGAAGTATGATTTTAAGTATATTTAAATATATTCATTTTCCCGCTTGGGATGGACAAGCTATAGTTTCTGTTTGTGTTGTGGCTATTGAATCCTGGAGTGTCCAGTCCTGAGGTATATAGCCCAATGCAATCTGAAGGGATCAATCCTAGAGATAAATTGGCACAACCTAGCACCAAAATAAATGATTTTCCAACAGCAGCACAGTGACAGGCCCAATCCCTTTACTGCTCTGGGGCGTCAACGGAGGTGACCAGACTGGAAATCATAGACACACACAGACACACACGCATACGCACACACACAGACACTGGGATCATCACCTAAACAAAAAAAAGAGTGAGGAAGTAGGGGGAACAAATAGCCCTTGACTTAATTCACAGACTGAATGACCAGTATAACCATCTACCAACCAGGCGTATTTATAGAGCTCTCCCATATAAATCTAAGAGAGTAGCTTCTGGTGTTGTGCCAATGTTTATCAAAGTGCTCAACTCTTGAAGCATTTCTTTATTTGTATTTGTAAATATGTGTATATGTAGCCTGTAGTTGCCTAGAATGCTTCCAATCCTTTATACTGTAGCAGACATGTTTTGTCTTCTACTTTGTTGTATCTTGTACTGTATGTAGTAATCCGTCACCACACATGAAGTTCCCTCTCAGGAAATAAAAGTTATTTGAATTTGAATTCCTTTTTGTAGCATTGGAGCAGTCCCAGTCCTTCCGTATGTTATTGTTTATTGGATAAGACAGAGAGAGTTAGAGAAGAAAGGTAGTATAGTTTGTGCTGAAAGTGCAATGGGCTGAATTCAAACCATTCTGGCAGCGGTACATTCGAGAGGTAGAGCCCCAGACCACCCCAGATCACAAGCTGGTGCTTTTCTCAACAACAACAACAACAACATCAACTTCCCGATCACTCACTAACCCAGATCCTCTGGACAACAAAGGAATTTACAATTTGAGCAATTCTTCACACCAGCACGGTCTGCTGTGTTGTTTTGTTAGCATCGCATAGAGACATTGATGCTGGTTTGTTGTGGTCGGCTCTGGAATGATCTCTGGCTTCTCTCTGCCCTTGGCCCCTAGTCAAACGGACAGCGTTTTAACTACTTTGCAGATATGAAACAATCAGACAATCATAATATTAAACCAATAAAAATGTCTATATCAAATTGTAAATCACGGCTGGTACATTGTTTGCTGCCTCCAGCAATTTGGGTGATTTTTGTTTTGATTCGATTTATTAGGATCTCCATGGTTACGCCAATGGTGACAGCTAGTCCAACACATAACAAAAAAGACATTACAGACAAAAAATAACTTAACAATTTACATATGTTTTTAAAACATGAGTATGTGTGTGTGTGTGTGTGTGTGTGTGTGGTGTGTGTGTGTTGTGTGTGGTGTGTGTGTGGTGTGTGTGTGTGTTGTGTGTGTGTGTGTGTGTGTGTGTGTGTGTGTGGTGGTGTGTGTGTGTGTGTGTGTGTGTGTGTGTGTGTGTGTGTGTGTGTGCATCAATCAGTGTTTAAACCAGGTTTGCTGTTCACTTGCGCTATATAGAGTGCATTGGGAAAGTATTCAGACCCTTCCTTTTTCCACATTTTGTTACGTTACAGCCTTATTATAAGAAAACAGGTTTTTAGATTTTTTTGCATATGTATATAAAAAAAACTAAACAGTAAAACCTTATTTACATAAGTACTCAGACCCTTTGCTGTGAGTCTCAAAATTGAGCTCAGGTGCATTCTGTTTCCATTGATCATCCTTGAGATGTTTCTACAACTTGATTGGAGTCCACCTGTGGTAAATTCAATTGATTGGACATGATTTGGAAAGGCACACACCTGTCTATATAAGGTCCCAAATTTGACAGGGCATGTCAGAGGGAAAACCAAGCCATGAGGTCAAATGAATTGTCCTAATAGTTCCATAGTTGTGTGGGGGCACAGATCTGGGGAAGGGTACCAAAACATGTCTGCAGCATTGAAGGTCCCAAAGAATACAGTGGCCTCCATCATTCTAAAATGGAAAAAGTTCGGAACCACCAAACTCTTCCTAGATCTGGCTGCCTGACCAAAATGAGCAATCAAGGGAGAGGGGCCTTGGTCAGGGAGGTGACCAAGAACCCGATGGTCACTCTGACATAGCTTCAGAGTTCCCCTGTGGAGATGGGAGAACCTTCCAGAAGGACAACCATCTCTGCAACACTCCACCAACCAGACCTTTATGGTAGAGTGGCAAGAAGGAAGCCACTCCTCAGTAAAAGTCACATGACAGCTCGCTTGGAGTTTGCGAAAATGCACCTAAAGGACCATGATAAACAAGGTTTTCTGGTCTGATGAAACCAAGATTGAACTTTTTGGCTTGAATGCCAAGCATCACGTCTGGAGGACACCTGGCACCATCCCTACTGTGAAGCATGGTGGTGTCAGCATCATGCTGTGGGGATGTTTTTCAGCGGCAGGGACTGGGAGACTAGTCAGGATCAAGGGAAAGATGCACGGAGCAAAGTACTGAGAGATCCTTGATGAAAACCTGCTCCAGAGCGCTCAGGACCTCAGAGTGAGGGTGAAGGTTCACCTTCCAATAGGACAACGACCCTAAGCACACAGCCAAAGCAATGCAGGAGTGGCTTCAGGACAATTCTCTGAATGCTCTTGAGTGGCCCAGCCAGAGCCCGGACTTGAACCCGATCAAAAATCTCTGGGGAGACCTGAAAACTACGGTGCAGAGACGCTCCCCATCCAACCTGACAAAGATTCAGAGGATCTGCAGAGAAGAATGGGAGAAACTCCCCAAATACAGGTGTGCCAAGCTTATAGCATCATACCCAAGAAGACTCAAGGCTGTAATTGCTGTCAAAGGTACTTCAACAATGTACTGAGTAAAGTGAATACTTATGTAAAAACAGTATTTCAGGTTTGTTTTATTTTATACATTTGCAACATTTTCTAAAAACCTGTTTTCGCTTTGTCATTAACGGGTATTGTGTATATTGTTGAGAATAAAAACATATTTAATACATTTTAGAGTTAGGCTGTAACGTAACAAAATGTGGAAAAAGTGAAGGGGTCTGACTACTTTCTGAATGTACTGTATCATGGATTCATAGCTCTGAATCTACGATATGGCAGAGGTTGAAAAGCCATAACACATAAGTTCTCTCAGCAACAGGTTATGGTGAATAATATCAAAGGCTACACTGAAATATAACAGTACAGCTCCCACAATCTTCTTACTATCAATTTCGTCAACCAATCATCAGCCATTTGTGTCAGTGCAGTCATGTTGAGTGCCCTTCTCTATAAGCATGCTGAAAGTCTGTTGTTAATTTGTTCACAGAGAAATATAATTGTATTTGGTCAAACAATTTTTTATAACAGTTTGCTAAGAGCTGGCAACCAAATGATAGGTCTGCTGTTAATATCAAATAAAATGTTATTTGTCACATACACATATTTAGCAGCAGTTATTGCAGGTGTAGTGAAAGGCTTGTGTTTATAGCTACAACAGTGCAGTAATATCTAACAAATCCAAACAATACACACTACCTAAAAGTAAAATAATGTAATTAAGGAATATACTGTATAAATATTATAATGAGCGATGTCGGAGTGGCATAGACTAAATACAGTAGAATAGAATATAGTATATACATAGATGAGTAAAGAAAAAATATTGAAACGTTATTAAAGTGACTAGTGTTCCATTATTAAAGTGGACAGTGATTTCAAGTCTATGTACAGTATATGGGGCAGCAGCCTCTAAGGTGCAGGGTTACGTAACCGGATGGAAGTGGCCTCGTGATGGCTTGGCGATAGAAGCTGTTTTTCAGTCTCATGGTCCAAGTTTTGACACACCTGTACTGACCTCCCCTTCTGGATGATAGCAGGGTGAACAGGCAGTGGCTCGGGTGGTTGTTGTCTTTGATGGACTTTGAGGGCAGGTAGTTTGCCCCCGATGATGCGTTGAGCAGACCGCACCACCCTCTGGAGAGACCTGTGGCTGCGGCCGGTGCAGTTGCCGTACCAGGCGGTGATACAGCCCGACTGTTGCGCCTTCTTCACCACACTGTCTGTGTGGATGGACCATTTCAGATCGTAAGTGATGTGTACACAGAGGAACTTGAAGCTTTCCACCTGCTCCACTGCTGTCCCATCGATGTAGATAGGGGCGTGCTCGCTCAGCTGTTTCCTGAAGTCCATGATCAGCTCCTTTGTTTTGTCGACATTGAGTGAGAGGTTATTTTCCTGGCACCACACTCCCAGGGCCCTCACCTCCTCTCTGTAGGCTGTCTCGTCATTGTTGGCCATGCAGTCATGGGAGTACAGGAGGGGGCTGAGCATGCACCCTTATGGGGCCTCTGTGTTGAGGATCAGAGAAGTGGAGGTGTTGTTTCCTACCTTCACCACCTGGAGACGGCCCGTCAGGAAGTCCAGGACCCAGGTGCACAGGGCGGGGTTCAGACCCAGGGCCCCGAGCTTAATGATGAGCTTGGAGGGTACTATGGTGTTGAATGCTGAGCTATAGTCAATGAACAGCCTTCTTACATAGGTATAGGGAGACCAGCTCGCTGGTGTGTTTACGGTAATATTAAATCGCTCCATGTCCCAGTCTGCTGTCCCCACATGCTTCAAGATGGCCACCATTGTTCCTGTACCAAAGAAGGCAAAGATAACTGAATGACTATCACCCCATAGCACTCACTTCTGTCATCATGAAGTGCTTTGAGAGACTAGTCAAGGATCATATCACCTCCACCTTACCTGACACCCTAGACCCACTTCAGTTTGCATACCACCCCAACAGGTCCACAGACAATGAACCCGCCATCACACTGCACACTGCCCTATCCCATCTGGACAAGAGGAATACCTATGTAAAAATGGCACCGGAGAAGAAGGCAGATGTTTTACGTGCCCCCAACTGATTGTGTTTTTTGTTCATTTATTTGCGTTGTTTGTAACTTATTTTTTTAAACTTATTTGTACAAAATGTTGCCGCTACCATCTCTTATGACCGAAAATAACTTCTGGACATCAGGACTGCGATTACTCACCACGGACTGGCAGAATCCTTTTTTTCCTTTAAAGAGTCTGAAGAGCCCGACGCGAACGATATACTGCTTTCTTTGGAACAGGCCCAGATCCCCATGATTTGCATAAAGAGGAGGCAGAGAAAAAGGGTCCGGAGGGCAGGCTGCCTTCTGAGAATTTGTGGGCGATCGAATAAACCCCCACTTCCTTCCGATCTGCTAGAAAATGTGCAATCTGTGGACAATAAAATAGATGACCTACGCGGAAGATTTATCAACCAACAGGACATTCAAAACTGTAATATCTTATGCTTCACGGAGTCGTAGCTGAACGATGACACAATCAACATACAGCTGGCTGGTTATACACTTTATCGGCAGGATAGAACAGCGGCGTCTGGTAAGACAAGGGGCGGTGGACTATGTATTTTTGTAAATAACAGCTGGTGAATGATATCTAAGGAAGTCTCGAGCAATTGCTCGCCTGAGGAAGAGTATCTCATGATAAGCTAGAGAGTTTATCTGTATTTTTCGTAATTGTTTACATACCACCACAATCCGAGGCTGGCACTAAGACAGCATTTAATGAGCTGTATTCCGCCATAAGCAAACTAGGAAATGCTCACCCAGAGGCGGCGCTCTTAGTAGCCGGGGACTTTAACGCAGGGAAACTTAAATGCGTTTTACCAAATTCCTATCATCATGTTAAATGTGCAACCAGAGGAAAAAAAACTCTGGACTACCTTTACTCCACACACAGAGATGCATACAAAGCTCTCCCTCGCCCTCCATTTGGCAAATCTGACCATAATTCTGTCCTCCTGATTCCTGCTTACAAGCAAAAATGAAAGTCGGAAGCACCAGTGACAAGAGCAATAAAAAGGTGGTCAGATGACGCAGATGCTAAGCTACAGGACTGTTTTGCTAGCACAGACTGGAATATGTTCCTGGATTCCTCCGATGGCATTGAGGAGAACACCACAACAGTCATTGGCTTCATCAATAAGTGCATCGATGATGTTGTCCCTACAGTGACCGTACGTATATACCCCAACCAGAAGCCATGAATTACAGGCAACATCCTCACTGAGCTAAAGGCTAGAGCTGCCGCTTTCAAGGAACGTGACTCTAACCCGGAAGCTTATAAGAAATCCTGCAATGCCCTCCGACGAACCATCAAACAGGCAAAGCGTCAATACAGGACTAAGATTGAATCGTACTACACCGGCTCTGACACTGGTTGGATGTGGCAGGGCTTGCAAACCATTACAGACTACAAAGGGAATCACAGCCAAGAGCTGCCCAGTGACATGAGCTACCAGATGAGTTAAACTACTTCTATGCTCGCTTCGAGGCAAATAACACTGAAACGTGCATGAGAGCACCAGCTGTTCCGGACGACTGTGTGATCACTCTCTCCGCAGCCGATGTGAGTAAGACCTTTAAACAGGTCAACATTCACAAGGCCGCAGGGCCAGACAGATTACCAGGACGTGTACTGCGAGCATGTGCTGACCAACTGGCAAGTGTCTTCACTGACATTTTCAACCTCTCCCTAATTGAGTCTGTAATAACAACATGTTTTAGGCAGACCACCGTAGTGCTTGTGCCCAAGAACACTAAGGTAACCTGCCTAAATGACTACCAACACCTAGTACTCACATCGGTAGCCATGGAGTGCTTTGAAAGGCTGGTCATGGCTCACATCAACACCATTATCCCAGAAACCCTAGACCCACTCCAATTTGCATACCGCCCTAACAGATCCAAAGATGATACAATCTCTATTGCACTCCACGCTGCCATTTCTAACCTGGACAAAAGGAACACCTATGTGAGAATGCTATTGTCATGAACCGGCTCAAAGTTCGTAACAAAAAGGGAGTCAATGTGGAGATAAGGAATAACAAAATATATTTGTTAACTAAAGTAAACTAAATACAATTAACAATGGTGTGCGTAGTCAGTAGTGTAGTGTAATTGAGTTGCATGCAGAAATGTGATAATGAGGGGTGTTGAACAAAAACAGCCACAAAAAATGCCACAACCAAAATATATCAGTGTCTGCATGGAGAGAGTCTCCCCAATGAATGGGGAAGAGGTGCATTTATCCTGGGACACACCCGAGCCCAGATGTGTCCCATTTTGCTGATGACCCTCCCGGCTCCGCCCACCGAACATCCTATTAAGGAAAACAAGAGCAAAGAGAAAGAATTCGGCAGACAGAGTGGGAGGGTCGTCACACTATTCATTGACTACAGCTCAGCGTTCAACACCATACTGCCCTCAAAGCTCAACAATAAGCTAAGGACCCTGGGACAAAACACCTCCCTCTGCAACTGGATCCTGGACTTCCTGGCGGGCCGCCCCCAGGTGGTGAGGGCAGGTAACAACACATCCGCCACACTGATCCTGAACACAGGGGCCCCTCAGGGGTGCATGCTCAGTCCCCTCCTGTACTCCCTGTTCACTCATGACTGCACGGCCAGGCATGACTCCAACACAATCATTAAGTTTGCCGATGACACAGCAGTGGTAGGCCTGGTCACCGACAATGATGAGACAGCCTATAGGGAGGAGGTCAGAGACCTGGCCAAGTGGTGCCAGGACAACAACCCCGCCCTCAACGTGATCAAGACAAGGAGATGATTGTGGACTACAGTAAAAAGAGGACCGAGCATGCCCACATTCTCATCGACAGGACTGCAGTGGAGCAGGTTGAGAGCTTCAAGTTCCTTGGTGTCCACATCACCAACAAACTAACATGGTCCAAGCACACCAAGACAGTCGTGAAGAGGGCACAACAAAACCTATTCCCCCTCAGGAGACTGAAAAGATTTGACATGGGTCCTCAGATCCTCAAAACGTTTTACAGCTGCACCATCGAGAGCTTCCTGACTGGTTGCTTCACTGCCTGGTATGGCAACTGCTCGGCCTCCAACCGCAAGGCACTACAGAGGGTAGTGCGAATGGCCCAGTAGATCACTGGGGCCAGACTTCCTGCCATCCAGGACCTCTATACCAGGCGGTGTCAGAGGATGGCCCTAAAAATTGTCAAAGACTCCAGCCACCCTAGTCATAGACTACTCTCTCTGCTACCGCACGGCAAGCGGTACCGGAGTGCCTAGGCACCAAGTCTAGGTCCAAGAAGCTTCTAAACAGCTTCTACCCCCAAGCCATAAGACTCCTCAACACCTAATCAAATGGCTACCCTGACTATTTGCATTGCCCTCCCCTTTTTTACACCGCTGCTACTCTCTGTTGTTATCATCTATGCATTGTCACTTTAATAACTCTATCTTCATGTACATATTACCTCAACTAACCGGTGCCCCCGCACATTGACTCTGTACCGGAACCCCATGGAAATATTCTCGCTATTGTTATTTTACTGCTGCTCTTTAATTACATGTTACTTTTATTTATCATTCTTATCCATATATTTTAAAACAGCATTATTGGTTAGGGGCTTGTAAGTAAGCATTTCAAGTATGTGACTGATAACTTTTAATTTGATTTGATTTGAAGAATGCTGTCCATTGACTACAGCTCAGCATTCAACACCATAATACCCTCCATCATTAAGCTTAAAGCCCTGGGTCTCAACCCCGCCCCGTGCGATTGGGTCCTGGACTTTCTGACGGGCCGCCTCCATGTAGTGAAGGTAGGAAACAACATCTCCACTTCGCTGATCCTCAACACAGGGGCCCCACAAGGGTGCGTGCTCAGCCCCTCCTGTACTCCCTGTTCACCAATGACTGCGTGCCCATGCAGGCCTCCAACTCAATCATCAAGTTTTACAGACAACACAACAGTAGTGGGCTTGATTACCAACAACGACGAGATAGCCTACAGCGAGGAGGTGAGGGCACTCGGAGTGTGGTGTCAGAAAAACAACCTCTCACTCAACATCAACAAAACGGTGGTGTTCAGGAAACAGCGGAGGGAACAGGAAACAGCGGAGGGAGCACCCCCCCATCCACATCGACGGGACAGTAGTGGAGAAGGTGGAAAGTTTTAAGTTTGTCGGAGTACACATCACGGAAAACTATGATGCAACCATCTATTGCATCTTGCCTATGCCGCACGGCCAGCGCTCATCCATATATTTTTATGTACATATTCTTATTCCATCCCTTTACATTTGTGTATAAGGTAGTTGTTGTGAATTTGTTAGATTACCTGTTAGATATTACTGCACTGTCTGAACTAGAAGCACAAGCATTTCGCTACACTCGCATTAACATCTGCTAACAATGTGTGTATGACAAATAAAATTGGATTTGATTTGTTTGTATTCGGCCATATTCCCAGTCACCTTGCCATGGTTAAATGCGGTGTTTCGCGCTTTCAGTTTTGCGCGTATTTTTTATTTTTTTTATTTATTTTACCTTTATTTAACCAGGTAGGCTAGTTGAGAACAAGTTCTCATTTGCAACTGCGACCTGGCCAAGATAAAGCATAGCAGTGTGAACAGACAACAACACAGAGTTACACATGGAGTAAACAATAAACAAGTCAATAACATGGTAGAAAAAAAGAAAAAAAGAGAATCTATATACAATGTGTGCAAAAGGCATGAGGAGGTAGGCAGTAAATCAGATAATTACAATTTAGCAGATTAACACTGGAGTGGTAAATGCTGCCATCTATGCACGATTTCTGGTCAGGGTAGGTTAGAACCAGTAAAGGCTGCTTTACCACTCTTGGGTAACGGAATGACTTTGGCTTCCCTCCAGGCCTGAGGACAAAGACTTTCCTCTAGGCTCAGACTAAAGATATGACAGATAGGAGTGACTATTGAGTCAGCTACCATCCTCAATAGCTTTCCATCTAAGTAATCAATGGCAGGAGGTTTGTCATTATTGATCGATAACAATACTTTTTCCACCTCTCCCACACTAACTTTACAAAATTCAAACTTACAATGCTTTTCTTACATTTTTAGGTGATGTACTGTTTCAGTGTAAGTCACTCAATATTTTGGACAAAAACAGATGAAAGTAAGAATGGGAATCTTAATACAATAAAATTAGCGAGGGCAATTATCACAAGTCACAACGTGGCTAATATGCTAGCTTATCTATTCATGTATTTACCAAGCTAAAAACACAGAGCCTAAATAGCGGCTGGAAGGATGTCATGCCATTGTACGAGTGGGTGAGTGGACAACTTTTTCCCAAAATCTTTTATAGCAGCTTCGGTGGCAACAGTTAAAAATGGTGCTATTTGSTTAGCTAACAAGAATTGTGAATCACTTAGCTAACTAGCTATTCTGAAATTGAACGACTGTTATCCACGACAGTTAGCATATTTCTTAGTTGTCATTAAAACCTCTTGACACTACAGGGGGTGCTGTTTCAACTTGGACATTTATCGTTCCCAAATTAAACTGCCTCGTACTCAATTCTTGCTCGTACAATATGCATATTATTATTACTATTGGATAGAAAACAATCTCTAGTTTCTAAAACCGTTTGAATTATGTCTGTGGGTGAACCAGAACTCTTTCTGCAGCGAAATTCATGACAGGAACTGCGAAGGTCTGAAAACGAGGCTCTGTTCTCAGATCAGTTTAAAGCTCTGTATGTATCCTATGGGTCGACATGAACTGCACCCGCCTTCCCCTGGATGTCAGTAACCAATGAGAAGTGGAATGGAGTTTCTACGTAGTTCTCAGAGCTTATAAAAGGCCAAGGAACGAAGGGAGCTCTCTTTTCGACATTCGTCATTGCGCAAAGCAAGACCTCAGGATGGCATTTTGAAACGCTCAGTTATCGGCCTTAGCTATATCCGTTTGTAATTTAATTCTAAATAGGTGTTAGAAACATCATAACAAAGTTATTTTAAACCGAGTTATATCAGTTTATGCGAGTATATTGCTATTTTCGGAATTTCCTTAGTATTGCGCTTTGAACATTTGGGCATGTTGTGGCCACATGGCTAATGTTAGCTGCTAATTCCGAAGTTGAAGACACGTTTTACAACCAAGCAACGATTCTTTTGGACAAAGGACCACTTGCCCAAGATTCTGATGGAAGCTCGTCCAAAAGTAAGAGCTATTTATGATGTTATTCCGTATTTATGTGGAAAAATGTAAACGCATTTGTCCGCCATTATTGCGGCACTAGTCTGGCTGTAACGCACACTGTATGTTTAGTAACGTTAATTTTAAAAATCTAACGGTTGCATTAATAACTAATGCATCTTTCATTTGCTGTCCAACCTGTATTTTTTAGTCAAGTTTACGATTATTTATTGATTAATTAGGTGCCTTTCCAAGATGGCGCCGGCCAGAATGCATGACCTGTTGCCACTGATCACATTGTATAACCACGATTTGTGCTGCTAAATATGCACATTTTCGAACAAAACCTATATGCATTGTGTAATATGATGTTACAGGACTGTCATCTGATGAGGTATATCAAGGTTAGTCCAATTATATATCTTTTGCTGGATTGTTACGATCGCTAACCTTTGCTGCTGGTAAATGCGGTTGTGTTTCTGGCTATTGTGGTACGCTAATATAATGCTATATTGTGTTTTCGCTGTAAAACGCTTAAAAAATCTGACATATTGGCTGGATTCACAAGATGTTGGGCTTTCATTTGCTGTACGCTGTGTATTTTTCAGAAATGTTTTAAGATGAGTAATTAGGTATTTGACGTTGGTCTCTGTAATTATTCTGGCAGCTTCGGCACTATTTCAGATTGCAGCTGCAATGTAGAACTGTGATTTATACCTGAAATATGCACATTTTTCTAAAAAAACATATGCTATACAATAAATATGTTGTCATCTTATGAAGTTGTTTCTTGGTTAGTGGCTATATATATCTTTATTTGGTCGAATTTGTGATAGCTACTGATGGAGTAAAAAACTGGTGGAGTAAAAAAAGTGGGTGTCTTTTGGCTAACGTGGTTAGCTAATAGATTTACATATTGTGTCTTCCCTGTAAAACATTTTAAAAATCAGAAATGATGGCTGGATTCACAAGATGTGTATCTTTCATCTGGTGTCTTGGACTTGTGATTTAATGATATTTAGATGCTAGTATTTACTTGTGACGCTATGCTAGGCTATGCTAGTCAGCTTTTTTACTGTGGGGGGTGCTCCCGGATCCGGGTTTGGGAGGAATTAGAGGTTAAAATGTATTTGGAATCGATCAAATGGGCAGGCAGGCAACCTGTAAATCCCATTCAGTTGTCAAAGACATGGGTTATGGGACAGAATAGAACCAGCTATAGGCAGAAAGGCTGCAGGAGAGAGAGCGTTCTGCTATTCTGCATTGTATCAGTGCAATTTTGATGGCCAATTACTCACTGAAAATGTTTACCTAGCTAACTGTTCCCTCAATAGATTTTAGCTCATCTTATTTGTGACAAATACAATTTGATTTGATTTGATATGTTCTTGTTGATGTGCACACGCAACTGAGGAAGAGAGTTTAGTTTGCCTGTTGGTTGTTTGATCAATTAGGACTGTAAAGTTCCAAAATGTAAGATGACTCCTGTTGTATACATATTTGCAGAAAACCATTCAGGTGTAACGTTATTTTGGGACCGCTTTCTAATTATCTAAAGTTGCACTGTTGCTACTGCCAGTAAACACCAATGATGTACATAAACTCTGGATTGCTGATGCTATGTATTGGCCATTGAGAGGCTTTGAATCCACCAGTCGGCCATATTGGCACTCACCAGTAGTAGCAGTCCATAGGAATGAATGAAATTCTACAATGACTATGTTTACACGCACACTAATAATTTGATATTAAACTGATTATGACAGTAGGCCGAGTATTGGCATTAGTCATGTAAACACCTTACTCTAATTTTCTTAATCGGCGTATGGTCATAATTTAACCTCTTGACGCTAGGGGTCAGATTTATTTTTATTTTTAAATAACGTTCCCAAGGTAAACAGACTATTTCTCAGGTCCAGATCGTAGAATATGCATAGAATTTACAGATTAGGATAGAAAACACTCCAAAGTTTCCAAAACTGTCAAAATATTGTCTGTGAGTATAACAAAACTGATTCTGCAGGCGAAAACCTGAGAAAATCTAACCCGGAAGTGATTTATTTTTCAACCAGATCAACCAGATTCATTTTCCAATGGCTTCCTCAGGCTGTGACCAGGCTTTAGACATAGTTTCAGGCTTTTATTTTGAAAAATTAGCGAGATTTTTCAAAACTAGTCAGGTGTCCTCTGATTAGTTCCTGCGCACGAGAGGGGTAGCTTTCCATTTTCTTTTTCTCTCTTATTGAATATGTTACAGTCCGGTTGAAATATTATCGATTATGTTTGTTAAAAACAACCTGAGGATTGATTATAAAAAACATTTGACATGTTTCTACGAACATTACGGATACTTTTTGGATTTTTCGTCGAACGGAACGAGGCTTTGGTTTTCTGAACATAACGCGCAACCCAAATGGCATTTTTTTGTTATAAAAGTAATATTTCTCGAACAAAAATAACATTTGTTTTGTAACTGGGAGTCTCGTGAGTGCAAACATCCGAAGATTATCAAAGGTAAGCGATTAATTMTATTGCTTTTCTGACTTTCGTGACCATGCTAATTTGGGGCTAGCTGTTGTAGCATTGATTGATACACTCACAAAAGCTTGGATTGCTTTCGCTGCAAAGCATATTTTCAAAATCTGACATGATAGGTGGATTAACAACAAGCTAAGCTGTGTTTTGGTATATTTCACTTGTGATTGCATGATTATAAATATTTGTAGTAATATTTTGCGCCCTGCAATTCAGCGGTTGTTTAGGAAAATGATCCCGTAAAAGGGATCCGTAGCACAGAGAAGTTAAGTAAGCATACGTCGATTAAAACACCTGGTTTTCTGAGCATTCTTTCAAAGTATTAGGACATGTAAACACCTTAATCAGCGTTACACAGGTTTGTTTGATCTGCGCATGTGTAACGGCTTTCGTCTTCCTCCTCTGACGAGGAGGAGAAGTTTGAAGGATCGGAGGACCAATGCGCAGCGTGGTACGTATCCATGTTTATTAGAATACTTTTCAAGAATGAACAAAAACAATAAACTGACGAAAACCAACGAAGACGCTACAGTCCCGAACTAGTGAACACAGGAAAAAACAGGAACACACGAACAGGAACAATCACCCACAAAACACACTACAAAACAGGCTACCTAAATATGGTTCCCAATCAGAGACAAATACTAACACCTGCCTCTGATTGAGAACCATATCAGGCCAAACAAGAAACCCCACATAGAAACAGAAAACATAGACTGCCCACCCCAACTCACGCCTTGACCATACTAAAACAAAGAAAAACCAAAAGAACTATGGTCAGAACGTGACAGCATGTGCTAGCACGAGTAGCGCAAGTTCTTTGTTTTGCGCGAGTGAAGTGATTTAGGAAAAAATGAGTTCAAGCATATTTGAAATCAGAATCAAAGATGCTTCACAAAAAGAACAATGTCACTGTGGTAGAACATTTATTTCGATTGACAATTTCCTGCATTTATCAAAGTCCCAGGTAGCCTAGACTTCAGATGTGTCCATGTAAACAAGATTATTAGGGAAATCATTCTTCTTGCAAAGAATGTAAACATTTATATCAAACTTTTATATTAATCTGACTATTCACAAAATTACATGTATTTAAGTATTTTTTGTTGTTGTAGTGGGGACAGTAACAATCTCCCAAAATGATTTTTTTTATGTTTAGCTCACATAACATTGTTTAAAAGTATGCATAAAGATGTCTGTAATAGAATAAATGTGCCAAAAACGAATGTAGACGTTAATAAATGCATTTCTATACCTTTCAGAATATTTTTTACAATCGTGAGAGAGTGCCAAATATGGAGGCATGGTGGCTTCAACACAGCGCCCCCTAAGGCTCATCTAGTGTATATATAAATCATTGGTAAACACACAGTTTAAAGTGAATAGCACAGGCTCATAAATGGCAATGGCCTATTTGCATATAGGCCTACTGCAGCTCTGATTGGTTATGGTTCACCGGTCTGTGTAGAGTACGGGCCTGGACAAGACTGAGAAGTTTTTATTTGTTTTATTTTCTGCAGTGTCTATTCATTGTCCAAACGCACGGCCGCTTTCCGCCTCTGTATTCCTATGTAGAATTGTCACAAATACCAGACTCAACGTCATTCCCAAACATTCTATGAAAGTATGAAAACATGAAAAATTACCATATATCTGTGCTTGCTTGTCAGAAAATATCTTTTTTTTTGTAAATTATCAGATTTTATGATATTTAATGGTGCTAACTTCAGGACTATTTTTCCAGCCTGGTTTATTCACACACCATCACCTCACAGACACATGGGGAGCGTCCTTGACTTGGGCATATCCCAGGGCCAAACACACTGAGGCGCAGATCTCAATGAGTAAAACTCTTTAGTGGTCCTTGAATATTTTTTAAATGTGAGAAATTATAACATATTTAAACGCAGGGACAAAACAGAAGGATTCTACTCTCCCCTCTGCTCTCCCTATTATTTCCTCTCCTCTCCCCTTTCTTCTCCTCTTCACTCTTTACTCTGCCTTTCTCTATCGTTTTATAATCCTAATCACTCACAGTCTGATTTTCCTCTGTGCTGTCCCTCCTTCACTCCATCCCTCCATTTCTCCATCTCTCCAACCCTCCATATCTCATCCCACCATCCCTCTGTCCCTCTGTCCCTCCATCTCTCTGTCCCTCCATATCTCTGTCCCTCCATCCCTCCATCTCTCTGTCTCTCTGTCCCTCCATCCATCTCTCTGTCCCATTTACATTACATTTAAGTCATTTAGCAGACGCTCTTATCCAGAGCGACTTACAAATTGGAAAGTTCATACATATTCATCCTGGTCCCCCCGTGGGAATTGAACCCACAACCCTGGTGTTGCAAGCGCCATGCTCTACCAACTGAGCCACACGGGACCTGTCCCTCCATCTCTCTGTCCCTCTATCTCTCTGTCCCTCTATCCCCCCATCCCTACTTCACTCCAAATGAGACCTTTGTCTGACTGATGTACTGTCCCCTTCGAGATACCACTGCAGGCATCCCACACACACACCATTCGCACGCATGCACACACACATACCCCCACACACACATACACATCACATCACATCACATCAGGATGCAGGCCAGAGGGTCAAACTTTAACATTTTGGGGGGAAGTGTGTGTGTGTTTATTTATTCGGTGTATTCTGTTGGGTGTGAGTGCACTAGAACACTGGCATGCGTCCTCAGCCAAAACATAACAACCACCCTCCCTCCATCCATCGTTCCTTCCCTTCTTCTTTCTGTCAATCTCTCTTTCCTGTCTCCTGCTGTGCCAGTGTTCTCCTTACCCCTAGGGAGGGGATTGGAAATCGCACACTGAGACCTATCCTACTCCTCCCCGTCGCTACCTGCAAAGCCCTGTTGGGCTCTGAGATGATCCATCATGGAAGATAAAAAAGACAGTGAGCGACAATAATTGTGTTTAATTGGATGTAAAAGTGAGAAACAACTAATCTTATTTCAACAACAATTCTGCAACATTACACCTATTGATGGTCATTAGATGTTATTTATGGTCTCGTTGAATTGTGAGATTGGAGTGAAATTAAAAAGTTTTGCCCGACACGTGTGTGTGTGTTTGGTTTAACTCTCAAATCAAATCAAATTGTATTTGTCACATGCTCCGATTACAACCGGTGTAGAACTTACTGTGAAATTCTTACTTACAAGCCCGTAACCAACAATGCAGTTCAAGAAAGAGTTAAGCAAATATTTACTAAATTAACTAAAGTAAAAATAGTAAAATAAAAAGTAACACAATAAAGATAACAATAATGAGGCTTTACACAGGGGGTACCGGTACCGAGTCAATGTGCGGGGGTACAGGTTAGTCAAGTTATTTTGTACATGTAGGTAGGGGTAAAGTGCCTATGCATAGATAATAAACAGTGAATAGCAGGCGGGGGGGGGGGGGGGGGGGGGGGGGGGTCAATATAAATAGTCCGGGTGGCCATTTGATTAATTGTTCAGCGGGGTTATGGCTTGGGGGTAGAAGCTGTTAAGGAGCCTTTTGGTCCTAGAACCTTTTTGGCGCTCCGGTACCGCTTGCCGTGCTGTAGCAGAGAGAACAGTCTATGACTTGGGTGACTGGAGTCTTTGACAATTTTTGGGGCCTTCCTCTGACACCTTCCTGGTATATATGGCGTGGATGGTAGGAAGCTTGGCCCCAGTGATGTACTGGGCCATACGCACTACCCTCTGTAGCGGCTTACGGTCAGATACCGAACAGTTGCCATACCAGGCAGTGATACAACTGGTCAGGATGCTCTCGATGGGACAGCTGTATAACATTTTGAGGATCTGAGGACCAATGCCAAATATTTCCAGTCTCCTGAGGGGGAAAAAGTGTTGTCATGCTCTCTTGATGACTGTATTGGTGTGTTTGGACCATGATAGTTTGTTGGTTATGTGGAACTTGAAACTCTTGACCCGCTCCACTACAGCCCTGTCGATGTTAATGGGGGCCTCTTTGTCTTGCTCACATTGAGTGAGAGGTTGTTGTCCTGGCACAACAATGCCAGGTATCTGATATCCTCCCTATAGGCTGTCTCATTGTTGTCAGTGATCAGACCTACCACTATTGTGTCGTCAGCAAACTGTTAATGAGGGTGTTGGAGTCGTGTTCGCCCACGCAGTCGAGGGTGAACAGGGAGTACAGGAGGGGGCTAAGCACACACCCCTGAGGGGCCCCAGTGTTGAGGATCAGCATGGCAGATGTGTTGTTGCCTACCCATGCCACCTGGGGGCGGCCATCAGGAAGACCAGATTCCTGTTACAGAGGGAGGTGTTTAATCCTATGGTCTTTAGCTTAGTGATGAGTTTTGAAGGCACTATGGTGTTGAACGCTGAGCTGTAGTCCATGAACAGCATTCTTACACAGGTGTTCCTTTTGTCCAGGTGGGAAAGGGCAGTGTGGAGAGCAATTGAGATTGCGTCATCTCTGGATCTGTTGAGGCGATATGCGAATTGGAGTGGGTCTAGGGTTTCTGGGATGATGGTGTTGATGTGAGCCATAACCATTCTTTTAAAGTACTTCATGGCTACTGACGTGAGTGCTACGGGGCGGTAATCATTTAGGCAGGCTACCTTCGCTTCCTTGGGCACAGGGACTATGGTGGTCTGCTTGGAAAAAGTAGGTATCACAGACTCGGTCAGGGAGAGGTTGAAAATGTCAGTGAAGACGCTTGTCAGTTGGTCCGCGCATGCTTTGAGTACACATCCTGGTAATCCGTCTGGCCCCGTGGCTTTGTGAATGTTGACCTGTTTAACGGTCTTGCTCACATTGTCTACTGGAACGGCTGGTGCTCTTATGCATGCTTCAGTGTTGCTTGCTTCGAAGCAAGCATAAAAGACATTTAGCTCGTCTGGTAGGCTTGCGTCACTGGGCTCTGTAATAGTTTTCAAGTCCGGCCACATCCGACGAGCGTCAGAGCCAGTGTAGTAGGATTCCATCTTAGTCCTGTATTGACTCTTTGCCTGTTTGATGATTCGTCTTAGGGCATAACGGGATATCTAATAAGCGTCCGGATTAGTGTCCCGCCCCTGGAAAGCGACAGCTCTAGCCTTTAGCTCGGTGTGGATGTTCCCTGTAATCCATGGCTTCTGGTTGGGATATTTACGTACGGTCACTGTGGGGACAATGTCGTCAATGCATTTATTGATGAAGCCGGTGACTGAGGTGGTATAATCCTCAATGCAATCGGATGAATCCCGGAACATATTCCAGTCTGTGATAGCAAAACAGTCCTGTAGCGTAGCATCTGCATCATCTGACCACTTCCGTATTGAGCGAGTCACTGCAACTTCCTGCTTTAGTTTTTGCTTGTAAGCAGGAATGAGGAGGATAAAATTATGGTCAGATTTGCCAAATGGAGGACGAGGGAGAGCTTTGTATGCATCTCTGTGTGTGGAGTAAAGGTGGTCTAGAGATTTTTTCCCTCTGGTTGCACATGCTGGTTGAAAGTTTTGGGATTTAAGTTTGCCTGTGCATTGCCTGTGCATTGCCTGTGCATAGAGTCAGTGCAGGAAAGTTTCATTGTAATCCAGAATGAGATGTAGGGGGGAAGAAAGTCAGATAACAGAGGCCATAAACATCCCCTTTTCTCTTCCTCTATTTCACTCCTTCTCGCCCCCGCCCCCCCCTCACCCCCTCTCACTCTACCCCACTTGTTTTAAATATCAAGAGGAAACATATCATAAGCGCTGTTGTCTTGGCTACACTTCAGAAGGTCCTTTGAGTTAGCCAGATCCATTAAGAGGCCTCACCACTTATTCTGGGCTGGGAGAGGAGGGAGGGAAGGACAAGAGGAGGGAGGGAGGAGGGAAGGAGGAGAGGAGGGAAGACAAGGAGCAGGAGGAGGAGGAGGTATACAATAATTAGTAATACAGAGATGTATTATATTACGAAACAAAAACAAAGATCTTTGATAGTCATATTCCTTGGCTCTGATATAATACGTTGGAATGCTTCATGACAGATTACAGTTTTTTCCAACTGCTTACATACGAAATCTTTTCATGTCAAACGATTTTTGAAACCTCTCACTCAAAGTGCAAAACTACACACCAAATATCCAAAACCATAAGTTATTTCTCAGCCTTTGACTCAGTTGTCAATTGCATAAAACACTTTTTTCAAAACACTACACACAATTCTCTACCTAAAACACAAAAATCTAACAGGAAGTGACTTGCTTTCCTTTTCCAAACACAACCAATCAAAATGCTACACTTATTCACCAGGTCACACACACACTCCTCACATGTGCAAACACTAATAGCTTAACTTCTTGCAACTATAGGGGGTGCTGTTCCGCATTAGCATATTTGTGTCTCCAAATTAAACTGCCTCGTGCTAAATTCTTGATCGTACAATATGCATATTATTGTTATTATTGGATAGAAAACACCTTCTAGTTTCTATAGAAGTTGGAATTTTGTCTCTGAGTGGTACAGAACAATTTCTACAGCACTTTTCATGACAGGGTTCAGATTTCAGAAATTTTTACCTCTGATCTGGGGTCTGTTTATAAGGCCACAGTGAATGCTATGAAGAAACCGACACTGCCTACGTCTTCCTCTGGGTGTCTGTACGTCATCACGTTTTCAAGAATCGATGGCGTACAGCCATTATAAATGACAAAAATGTACAGAGACCCCTCTTTCTCAACGTGCGCCTCAAGCGTGAAGGCATCGAACCTGCCTCGTTCCAAATCGTTTTCTAACCAGCAATATTTCTCCGGTCATGTTTTCAGTCGTTATAGTTGTTAAAAACATCATAATGTAGTTAATTTGAGCCGTTTTAATATCAATTTATATCCGTTTAGTGCGATTTTGAGGAATTTCTTTGTTGTGCGTTCTGAAAGTTTGGACACACGTTTTAGGGAGTCGGTTCGTTGGTGGTGGACATTTCGAAGGACAGAGGACATCTATCGACCAAAAGACGTTTATAACATAGAAAGGTACATTGCCCAAGAATATGATGGAAGAACAGCTCAAAGTAAGCAATATTTAATATGATAAACCCGTGTTTCTGTCGAAATATTTTAAACGCATAATTCGCCATTTTGTTTGGTATAGCTTCACTTGGCCAACCCTGTTATTGAAAAGTAAGGATAATTTTAAAAATGTAAATCCGCGGTTGCATTAAGAACTAATTTGTCTTTCGATTGCTGTCAACCCTGTTTTTTTAGTCAAGTATATGATTAGCTTTCAATTAAACTAGATCACTCTGATAGATGAGTCAGACATATTGAGGCTTGATTTCCTAGTATTTTTTTATTGTGTAACCACGGTTTTGTATGGCTAAATATGCACCTTTTCGAACAAACTGTATATGTATATTGTAAAATGATGTTACGAGAGTGTCATCGGAAGAATTCTGAGAAGGTTATGAAAAAATTAATATATTTTGGCGGTGATTACGTTATAGCGCTCTTTGGCTGGAATCGATGCTCTGGTACGTTTGTTCATGTGGTATGCTAACTTATCGATTATTGTGTTTTCGCTGAAAAACGCTTAGAAAATCTGAAATATGGTCTGAAATCACAAGAACTGGGTCTTTCCATTGCTATGCTTTGTCTATTTTTATGAAATGTTTTATGATGAGTAAATTGGTCATACACGTTGCTCTATCTAGTAATTCTAGTCGATTTGTGATGGTGGGTGCAATTGTAAACTGTGATTTCTACCTGAAATATGCACTTTTTTCTAACAAAAACTATCCTATACCTGAATATGTTATCAGACTGTCATCTGAAGAGGTTTTTTCTTGGTTAGTGAATATCAATATCTTAGTTGAGCCGAATTGGTGATAGCACCTGAAGGAGTAAGAAACTGATGGAGTTAGAATAGTGGTGTATTTTGCTAACGTGTTTTAGCTAATGATTTACAATTTTGTCTTCCCTGTAAAACATTTTAAAAATCTGAAATGGTGGCTTTATTCACAGATCTGTATCTTTCATCTGGTGTCTTGGACTTGTGATTTAATGATATTTAGATGCTACTATCTACTTTTGAAGCTATGCTAGGTATGCTAATTAGTGTGTGGGGGTGTGGGGGTGCTCCCGGATCCGGGGTAGAGGCTCGTGAAAGGTAAATGATCACTAACCAATCACTGCTTTACTGTGTATAGGCCTATAAATAGGTCAAAGGTCAGATTACCTGTTTTGAACAATGGATGCCAACAATGGACAGAGAGCAAGAGGAGTAGGAGGGAGAGGAAGAGGAAAGAGGAGAAGAGGACGAGGGCAAAGAAGAGAAGGCAGGAGAAGCCATCTCTGATGAGATTAGGGCAAAACTTGAGAGAGGCTGGACTGAGAGTCCAGCCCAACTTGAGTCGATTTACAGTGGCGTCCATAATTCGAACCTTCAGAAATGAGAACAGGTATGCAACTATCTAATGACTATTTTAGCATGACAGTAATGTACTGTAAATACATATGACTGCATAGTATTACATAAAACATTTATAACTCTAAGCCATCCATTACTGCACTGCATTGAATGAATGAGGTTGGTTATCATGCTGTACTACCTTTTTTTGTACATTGTTTACAGTTCCTACGCTGAACACATACTGTGTTTGAATTCTGTACAGAGTGGAAAGGCAAAGACATCATGGAGGACGAAGACGCTTGTTTACAGATGTACAAGAGACTGCAATTATAAATATGGTTTTGGCCAACAATGCAATTAGGATTCGAGAGATAAGAAAGCATATCTTGAATAATGACACTATTTACAACATCAATGCTGTAAGCCTGTCGACCATACACGCATCCTCCAACGGCACCGAGTGACGATGAAACAACTTTACAAGGTGCCATTTGAGAGAAACTCTGACAGAGTCAAGAATATGCACATGACTTTGTAGAGGTATGTATGCAACACTACTTCCAGTACTTCAGACATACCATATTTACTCATCTGTATATCCTTTTGTCTGTTACAGAGAGTATTGGAGCTGGATGCCATGTAATTCGCCATGAATTTATTTATGTGGATGAGGTTGGCTTCAACCTCACCAAAACCAGGCGCCGCGGAAGCAATGTAATAGGACAGAGGGCAATTACCAATGTCCCTGGACATCGTGGGGGTAAAATAACTATGTTGTGCTGCCATCACTCAAAACGGGGTCCTCCATCACAATGCCACTGGGTCCGTACAACACCGGCCATATGCTCACTTTTCTGGATGCAATTTACACAATGCTTGTCGCTGATCCAGATCAGGAGCCTGCTAGATTGTGGGTTTATGGGACAATGTTAGTTTTCACCGGGCTGTTCTGGTCCAAAACTGGTTTGCCACCCATCCACAATTTGTAGTTTTGTACCTACCCCCATATTCACCTTTTCTAAATCCCATAGAGGAATTCTTCTCAGCCTGGCGCTGGAAAGTGTATGATCGCCAACCCTATGCCCGCATACCGCTTCTCCAGGCAATGGAGGACGCATGTGGGGACATAGAGGTTGCCTGTCCAAGGTTGATACGCCATGCTAGGAGATACTTCCTTGAAGTTTGGCAAGAAAAACGTATCTTGTGATGTGGACGAAGTATTGTGGCCAGACCCAGGCCGGAGAAGAGATGAAGCGTAGCTTAGCACTGGTGACTGCCCCCCCCCCCCCCCCTTACCAATTCCTGACTGCCCCCCGGGACCCACACACACAATTGTGTTCTTTACTGTATTCTAAAGAATATATTTTTGGTTTACATATGTTTATGGTTTGTTGTATGCTACTGTATACAACAGTAATGTTTGGCCTAATAATATTTTCTGTTTCTACATTGCATTGGTGTTTACAGTGTACTTGTTACCCTCTCAGCAGATTACTTTCACTGTAGAACATTGTATTGAAATGTAGATATAAGCCTATGAAAGACCAAAGAGCTTTGGATTTAGAACAACAGTGTTTACATGGTATATCCAAAAATGTACTATTATGAAAGCAGTGTTTGCCATTTGATGCAAATGCTTCGTTCTGAATGTGGTTATGGCATTTTGAATGCAGTGTTACATTTTGAAGGAGATGTGAGGCATTTTGCATTTTGTGTGTGCAGTTTTGGGAATTGTGTGTAGAGTTTTGAAAAAAGGAGACAGTTTTGAAAACGTGTGTAAGCAGTTGAAAAAAGCTGTAAAAGAGTCCTGTACTGTATACATTATGGTATTGGACCAACAGAGATACATTTCTAAGGTCACTTTTGTTCTCCGCATCATTTCTCTATTCAACAGTGGACAGAAATGACCACATCCAGACTGTTGTGATTCTAATCCAGTGGAATGTTGAATGTCATCTGCCCTTACAATCCACACTAGACCACTGGCAAGGACACACGCCAGAGGAAAACTCAAACGAGTAGCTAACGACAATGAGAAAGGGGGGAAAATTGAAAATTACATGGAATTACAACTACTTATTATTCCTTACAAATATTTCCCACTCCAAACCCAAACGGTGCAGCAAACACCGACAACTCTACAGGGGCGGTTAGCCCCAACAATCTGTTCCATTAGAAGAGGACATATGCTGCTGGCGGATGGTGATTTGTTTTCCACTGGATCCACAGACGGAGGTAAGGCCTCCCAAAGGATGGTGAAGTGTGTGTGTGTGTGTGTGTGTGTGTGTGTGTGTGTGTGTGTGTGTGTGTGTGTGTGTGTGTGTGTGTGTGTGTGTGTGTGTGTGTGTGTGTGTGTGTGTGTGTGTGTGTGTGTGTGTGTGTGTGTTTACGTGCATATCTGTGTGTGTATTTGTCTGTGTGCATTGTGTGGCAGAGGTTTGCCACAGCTGCAGTGTTTAGCCACGCCAGGCCAAGGGGAGGGTGACCCAGAACAGAGCCGAGGGGATCAGAGCAGAGCAGAGCAGAGCGTATGCCAGCGTGCCACAGATGTGCCCGTCTGTGCAGACAACATGGTTTCTCCCTCAGAACCACAGCTACAGCTCCACAGGCTCATATGTGGCTCTACTCTACTCTCAGCCATATTGTCACAGAGAGGGAAGAGTCTCTTCAGTTTACTTCCCACTGCATTGACTAGGTCAGTACTGTAGGCCCTGTGTGAGGCTCAGGTTGACGTTTATTGGGTAGATTCTTGTGCTTGAGGCAGAACTGATCGATTTCCACAAGATGGGGTCAGCTGCAAGGTCAAAATTGTCAATATTGTGGAAATGTATGAAAACATAAATTAGTTTTTTGGGCTGTATTTAAGGTTAGGGGTTAGCAGTGAGGTTAAGGTTAGGGTTAAAATTAGGGTTAGGTTGAGGTTTAAAATCATAATGTATGACTTTGTGGCTGTGCTAGCTAGTGACCACTCTGCAGAGCTGCTTCCAGAACAAGATTCATGATGATAAAAATGCTAACCTGCTGGTGAGACTCCATCTGAGCTGACTTCCTCTTCTCCTATCTTTTCCCTAATCTGCACTTTAACTAAAGATGGCTGACAACATTCTCTTCACCCCCTGGGTGTGTTGGTCTTTACAAAATATATTCTCTCTTGCTTTACTTTCTTCCTTCTGTGCTGAACTGAACACTAAGTATGTGTGACAGGACAAAGCCTACACCAGGGGACATGCTTCCAGCTGTCCAGCTCTCTAACATGACATCTCCCACAGAACTCCAGCTACAGCACTTTAGCCCTCTCCCACACCATGAATGAACATGTGACTGTCAGCACTCCTGTCACAGTGACCTCCTACTGGAGAGCAGAGAGCAGTAGACTGATAATGAGTGTCCACAGTCTGCCAGGGTTTGACGGTGCCTACCACCAGTATGGCCATATGGTACAGCTATGCACATGGGATGTATGACACGTATTTCCCATATGACTACAGTACAGTAGCCTGTGTGTCAATCACCGTATGTGACCATTTTCTCTACACAGAGAGCTGGGAGTGTAATGAGAGTACACAGTAAACATAAAGTTGAAGTCAGAAGTTTACATACACCTTAGCCAAATACATTTAAACTCAGTTTTTCACAATTCCTGACATTTAATCCAAGTAAAAATCCCCTGTCTTAGGTCAGTTAGGATCACCACTTTATTTAAAGAATGTGAAATGTCAGAATAATAGTAGAGAGAATGATTTATTTCAGCTTTTATTTATTTCATCACATTCCCAGTGGGTCAGAAGTTTATATACACTCAATTAGTAGTTGGTAGCATTGTCTTAAAATAGTTTAACTTGGTTTAAACATTTCGGGTAGCCTTCCACAAGCTTCCAACAATACGTTGGGTGAATTTTGGCTCATTCCTCCTGACAGAGCTGGTGTAACTGAGTCAGGTTTGTAGGCCTCCTTGCTCACACACACTTTTTCAGTTTTGCCCACAAATATTCTACAGGATTGAGGTCAGGGCTTTGTGATGGCCACTCCAATACCTTGACTTTATTGACCTTAAGCCATTTTGACACAACTTTGGAAGTATGCTTGTAGTCATTGTCCATTTGCGACCAAGCTTTAACTTGCTGACTGATGTCTTGAGACGTTGCTTCAATATATCCACATAATCTTCCTCCTCATGATGCCATCTATTTTGTGAAGTGCACCAGTCCCTCCTGCAGCAAAGCACCCCATAACATGATGCTGCCCCCCGCGTGCTTCACGGTTGGGATGGTATTCTTCGGCTTGCAAGCCTCCCCCTTTTTCCTCCAAACATAGCGATGGTCATCATGGCCAAACAGTTTTATTTTTGTTTCATCAGACCAGAGGACATTTCTCCAAAAAGTATGATCTTTGTCCCCATGTGCAGTTGCAAACCGTAGTCTGGCTTTTTTATGGCGGTTTTGGAGCAGTGGCTTCTTCCTTGCTGAGCGGCCTTTCAGGTTATYTCGATATAGGACTCGTTTTACTGTGGATATAGATACTTTTGTACCRGTTTCCTCCAGCATCTTCACAAGGTCCTTTGCTGTTGTTCTGGGATTGATTTGCACTTTTCGCACCAAAGTACGTTCATCTTTAGGAGACAGAACGCGTTTCCTTCCTGAGCGGTATGATGGCTGCGTGGTCCCATGGTGTTTATACTTGCGTACTATTGTTTGTACAGATGAACGTGGTACCTTCATGCGTTTGGAAATTGCTCCCAAGGATGAACCAGACTAGTGGAGGTCTACAATGTTCTTTTTGAGGTCTTGGCTGATTTCTTTTGATTTTCCCATGATGTCAAGCAGAGGCACTGATTTGAAGGTAGGCCTTGAAATATATCCACAAGTACACCTCCAATTGACTCAGATGATGTCAATTAGCCTATCAGAAGCTTCTATTGAAATAATCTCTCTGTAAACAATTGTTGGAAAAATTACTTGTGTCATGCACAAAGTAGATGTCCTAACTGACTTGCCAAAACTATAGTTTGTTAACAAGAAATTTATGGAGTGGTTGAAAATGAGTTTTAAAATGACTCCAACCTAGGTGTATGTATAATTCCGACTTCAACTGTATTTAAAATATATCTTAAAACACACCTTTTTAGCTCTGCTTCTCCTTAGGGTGCTTTTTAGTTGTTCAGTTTGTATCATCCTTTAGTTTATTATCATATATTTATTGTGTAGTAAATATTTCAGCTATTTTTTTAAAGCACATTGTGTTGTATTCCATGTCTGAAATGTGCTTTATAAYTAAAGCTGGATTTGGTAGTGGCTGCCATTCAGGGACTGAACATTTGAGTCATTTATATCCATAGCAACTTAGAGTAGCGAGCACATACATTTTCATAATGGTCCCCTGTGGGAATTGAACCCACAACCCTGGGGTGATCCAGCTGTGCAAGCACCATGCTCTACCAACTGAGCTACACGGGACATATACAGTAGCAGTCTATCGTTTGGACACACCTACTCATTCAATGTTTTTTTTTTATTGTTATGATTTTCTACATTGTAGCATAATAGTGAAGACATCAAAACTATGAAATAACACATATGGAATCATGTAGTAACCAAAAAAGTGTTAACGCGTTTGAGCCAATCAGTTGTGTTGTGACATGGTATGGTTGGTATACAGAAGGTAGCCCTATTTGGTAAAAGACCAAGTCTATATTATGGCAAGAACAGCTCAAATATGCAAAGAGAAACAACAGTCCATTATTACTTAAAGACATGAAGGTCAGTCAATCCGGCTGGATTTAGGACCACACGGACACCACAGAGTGTACGAATAGAGGCAGCTGTTGTTTGTGTGTGTTGTGTTTTACTCAGCGTTGTATAAGCAAGCAGAGTAGAAACTGGCTACTCTTTATTTGATTGATGTAGCTGGCAAGGTAACTGCTGTTTGACTTAACAGAAAAAAGTGTTTATTCCCAGTGCTGATCTCGTAGTGTAACTGACATGTAACGTTAGCTAATGTTTCATCCTCTCTCAACTGAAGTTCTGTCTCAAGTGAATTAACTATCTAGATAGCTAGCTAGCTTGTAGCTACCACAGCCAGTTTAGCTCTAGCCTCTAGCTATCTGCCATGTAGCAGTATCTATCAGCTGTTGAGTGTATGGAAATGTTTTGTAGCCTTTGTTTTGTCCCGTTTCAATAGAAGTAAATTAACTTGGCTCGTTTTCATCAGTTGATGTACATTTAGAGCAAGCCAAAAGATAGCTAGCGTTAGCTATTATTTTGCTTCAATCACACTAGACCTGAATCAAATGATGAAACCAGCGGCCAAACGATTAAAGACCGATATTCTGACGTTTTTTGACAGTGCAATGTGAGTTTTTATTAGAGTCAGTATAGCAATGTAACGTTATTGATCTGTCAGTTTCCCGAGCTAATTCCCTATATTCACACTGTCATGGTATAAACAGCTCTACAGGCTTCACTGTCGTTGTGCAGTCAGTACACAACACTATGCTCATCATGTCTTAGCAGGATCAGATGGTGACAGGTGTCCCAGCAGGGTCAGACTGGGAAGACCAGTCTAGTTAGCAGTGAATGGATACAAAGTTCCATCTTGAGTTGATGGGTAGACTGCAGTCTGGGATCTGGGAGTGATGGTCAATTCAATTATTGAACCATTGATTCTATTCTTGGATAATATAATGTAGAAATGTACACCAAGGTAATTTTTTGTCATTCCTCATCTGAGCAGGATCAGATGGTGACAGTGGTCTCAGCAGGGACAGGCAACCAGGGAAGTCCAGTCTGTGGCGGCGCTGAGGAGAAATTTTGCAGATGCAACACTTTATTCACTCTTTGCAGCAAACACTGGACAAGCCAGAGGCTAAAAAGATTGAAACTATTTTAAGGCAGTCTGACAAAACTCTTTGGTTTGGTCAGGGTGTGATTTGGGGTGGGCATTCTATGTTCTGATTTCTATGTTTTTGTATTTCTATGTGTTGGCCAGGTATGGTTCTCAATCAGGGACAGCTGTCTATCGTTGTCTCTGATTGGGAATCATATTTAGGCAGCCTTTTCCTCTTTTGTCATTGTGGGAAGTTGACTTTGTTAGGGGCATTATAGCCCAAGTTAAGCTTCACGGCCGTTTCTATGTTTATTGTTTTGTTGGCGACATCATTATAATAAAAGTATGTCCGCTCACCACGCTGCACCTTGGTCTCCTTCCGACGATGGCCGTGACAGGAAGACCTGGGAGAGACTATTGATGATGATGAATAGATATAGATATGTTAAGATTTTCAGTCATGTTCATATAATCTCAGACATAAATTAATGCAGTTTAAGACTATGCATAGAAACTGAATATCAGGCACTCAGAAATGTACTTCCTCTGCTGGAGGAGTAAAACACAAGGGGACATATCTGCATATGTTACTCTCTTGTAAAGGCTGGCTGAATTCAGGCAAAGAGTATGTTATTTTATCTCAGCATGTCTACAGGTTCTCCCTTCTCCCTGTTTTTTAGTTTGCTTTGAAACGTTGATACCTGAGACTGTTATCAGAAGAAACGGTGTAACCTAGCATTTATAGTGGCTAAGAAATGCATTGCCATTAATTGGAAGGCTGGTTATCCTCCCACAGTCACAATGGATGGCAGGAAAGTCAAGTTATGCATCACTAGATTTTATTTATTACAAGATTAAGGGTATACTGTGCAACTTTCATAAGGTCTGGCTGCCTCATATGGAATACTGTACGACAAAAGGAGTCTGTATTGAAAACATGCCCACGTCAGGGAGATACCTATTTACACAATCCCTAGCTGCTGGGCTGCTCAGTCCTGGCCCTGGGGGTCTTCCGTACTGCTAGTTCTCACTCTGGCCTTGGCCTAACACACCTAAAACCAATAATGAATATTTCACTAAGATCCTAAAGCTGAGTGGGGTGTGTTGGGTTGTGGCGCTACAGGGCGGTGGACCCCTAGGTGTAGAACGGGGCAATCCAGCTGTGTGCAAGTAAAAAGAGCTCTACAGTACTATTATGCCTATGATATGAATTATACTGCCCGCTGTAATTATTGGGACGGTGAAGCATGTTTCTTCTTTTGGCTCTATACTCCACAAGTTTGAATTTGAAATCAAACAAATGTCATAGCCCCAAGACATCTCACCATTACAATAACAGGGGAGGTTAGCATTTTGATATTTGTGCGTCAATAACGTTTTCACTCATCATTATTCGTGATTCATTCAGGATTATCAACAATCATGGTAGGTGTCACGTTCCTGACCTGTTTTCTGTTGTTTTGTATGTGTGTGATGGTCAGGGCGTGAGTTTTGGGTGGGCATTCTATGTTGTGTGTTTCTATGTTGGTTTAGGGTTGCCTGGTATGGCTCTTAATTAGAGGCAGGTGTTTTGCGTTCCTCTAATTAAGAGTCATATTTAGG
This sequence comes from Salvelinus sp. IW2-2015, assembly GCF_002910315.2. Lineage (NCBI taxonomy): Eukaryota > Metazoa > Chordata > Actinopteri > Salmoniformes > Salmonidae > Salvelinus > Salvelinus sp. IW2-2015. Next base: position 297,026 of record NW_019942552.1, on the reverse strand, counting down.
TAGGTTGTTTCACTGTGTTCGTTGTGGGTGGTTGTTACCTGTCGCTGTGTCTGTGTTTGTTGCACCACACGGTACTGTCTCGTCTCGTTCATTCGGTCGTTCCTGTTCATGTGTTCTTCGTTTCATGTAAGTTCGTAGTTTAGGTCTGTCTAGTTCGTTTTGTTATTTTGTATATTTAGTCAAGTGTATTTCGTGTCTGTCTTCGTCTTACAATAAAGTCATTATGTATTCATCACCCGCTGCGCCTTGGTCTACTCACTCACCGAAAGAGAGCCGTTACAGTAGGATTATCAATAATCATGGTAGCATCCACACTCATGTAGAAGTGTTCAGAAACATATTCTTATTTACAGTAAAAGTGACCACAAAATTAACATAATCATATTTGATTGTGTAGAAATGCAGGAAATGAGCTTTAGATAACCAGACAGGTTATGTCTCCCTGCCCACTTCTAAAACCAAGGTTTTCAATCCAAAATAATGGATTTATAGTGATGGTGTTTATTCAATTGATTTATTATACTTTTTTTAAATGTAGATGTTCCAAAGGCGTCATCAGCGGCTTGCATGCAGCTCCCATGCGTGGAGGCCTGGAGATGCTAAACCATGTTAATGTTTTATTAATGGTCAATTACTGCGAGACCGGAAGACTTTTGCATGACCCCAACAGCTCATGCATGGGTATAAGCCTGTGTAGGAGGATTGTGCTGGCATTATGAAGTAAAATACGTCCTAGTCAGACCTATTCCATGTAGATGTGGCAATATAGGAGAAGATATTTTACATGAATATTCACAGACGCACTGTATATACAGACTCATGCATACTGTAGTGTATATGTATACATTTGAAGACTTGAGTTAATCCCGCTTTGACGTTATATATCAATATGAATATAGGATATGACACTGAGTGGTGGTCAGCGTAATCTAGGCGTGATTATTTTCCCTGCAACCTCACACCAGACCAATGTTGAAGCTGCTGTACTCTGTTCTACACGCGTACTGTACATGCTTTCTGTCCAGCTCTTTCTACTTTCTCTTTGTCTTTCGCTCGCTTTGAATGGTATGAACTTTGAACTCGTATTCACTATAGAAGTGATACCTCCTAGAGGTTGTTAGCAACAGCAGCTGCAAACGTAATGTAAGGCAAAGGTATCCTGGGGGAAATAAATCTACAACTAATAACAGTATTTTAAAACACAAGACTCACCACAATAAAAAAACATAAAGAGGGATTGGCTTTGTGAGGGGTAGCCTGGCTGTGTGTGTGTGTGTGTGTGTGTGTGTGTGTGCGGTGTGTGCGTGGCGTGCGTGGTGGCGTGCGTGCGGTGCCGTGCGTGCGTGCGTGCGTGCGTGCGTGCGTGCGTGCGTGCGTGCGTGCGTGCGTGCGTGCGTGCGTGCGTGCGTGCGTGCGTGCGTGCGTGCGTGCGTCGTGCGTGCGTGCGTGCGTGCGTGCGCGTGCGTGCGTTGCGTGGCGTGCGTGCGTTGTGGTCTAATGCAGCCATTTTTATCTCAATATTTAAATCATTTCGGGGTAACAATTAACCCTCGCTAAGCCCCACCCCTTGCTTGATGTTGCTAATGCTGTCACGTTTAGCCTTTTATCTTCCGGTGAACATGGAGAAATGCATGGTAATAGCACTAAGGGAACTCCCAAAAGAGGCACTGTACTCAGTAACTTTTGGAGACAACCATCCCTTATATCAGAATAAAGACCAGACAAAAGGGCTTCAATATGCCTTTGAAGGTTGTATTCATAAAATTAAAATACGCAGAAGGGCAACACAACAAGTTGGAAGGCTAGGATGGAGGCAAAAGCCTACAGGTCCCAGTGTAAGAGTGAGAAACCCCACCAGCTGACCAGCGAGGCAGATGAGGATGAAATACTCCAGGGTAAATCTCACAATCATTTAAAAACGCATCATGTAAAGTGTTGGTACCTTGTTACATGAGCTAAAATAAAAGATCCCAGAAATGTTCCAGACACACAAAAATATTATTTCTCTCAATTGTGTGCAGTAATTTGTTTACATCCCTGTTAGAGAGCATTTCTCCATTGCCAAGACAATCCATCAACCTTACAGGTGTAGCATATTGTCATGACATTTTTTATTTTATTTTTTATTTTTTTATTTTCACCTTTATTTAACCAGGTAGGCTAGTTGAGAACAAGTTCTCATTTGCAACTGCGACCTGGCCAAGATAAAGCATAGCAGTGTGACAGACAACACAGAGTTACACATGGAGTAAAACAATAAACAAGTCAATAACATGGTAGAAAAAAAAGAGAATCTATATACAATGTGTGCAAAAGGCATGAAGTAGGCAATAAATCGAATAATTACAATTTAGCAGATTAACACTGGAGTGATAAATCATCAGATGATCATGTGCAAGAAGAGATACTGGTGTGCAAAAGAGCAGAAAAGTAAATAAATAAAAGCAGTATGGGGGTGAGGTAGGTAAATTGGGTGGGTAGTTTACAGATGGACTATGTACAGCTGCAGCGATCAGTTAGCTCTCGGATAGCAGATTTTTAAAGTTGTTGAGGGAGATAAAAGTCTCCAACTTCAGGATTTTTGCAATTCGTTCCAGTCGCAGGCAGCAGAGAACTGGAGGAAAGGCGTCCAAATGAGGTTTTGGCTTTAGGATGATCAGTGAGATACACTGCTGGAGCGCGTGCTGCGGGTGGGTGTAGCCATCGTGACCAGTGAACTGAGATTAGGCGGCACTTTACTAGATAGCCTTGTAGATGACCTGGAGCCAGTGGGTCTGACGACGAACATGTAGCGAGGGCCAGCCGACTGGGCATACAGGTCGCAGTGGTGGGTCGTATAAGGTGCTTTAGTAACAAAACGGATGGCACTGTGATAAACTGCATCCAGTTTGCTGAGTAGAGTTTGTATTTTGTAGATGACATCGCCGAAGTCGAGGATCGGTAGGATAGTCAGTTTTACTAGGGTAATTTGGCGGCGTGAGTGAAGGAGCTTTGTGCGGAATAGAAACGACTCTAGATTTGATTTTGGATTGGAGATGTTTGATATGAGTCTGGAAGAGAGGTTTGCAGTCTAGGCAGACACTAGGTACTTATAGATGTCCACATATTCTAGGTCCAACCGTCCAGGGTGGTGATGCTAGTCGGGCGTGCGGGTGCAGGCAGGGAACGGTTGAAAAGCATGCATTGGTTTTTACTAGCGTTTAAGAGCAGTTGGAGGCCACGGAAGGAGTGTTGTATGGCATTGAAGCTCGTTTGAGGTTAGATAGCACAGTGTCCAAGGAAGGGCCGGAAGTATATAGAATGGTGTCGTCTGCGTAGAGGTGGATCAGGGAATCGCCCGCAGCAAGAGCAACATCATTGATGTATTCAGAGAAAAGAGTCGGCCCGAGAATTGAACCCTGTGGTACCCCCATAGAGACTGCCAGAGGACCGGACAACATGCCCTCCGATTTGACACACTGAACTCTGTCTGCAAAGTAGTTGGTGAACCAGGCAAGGCAGTCATTAGAAAAACCGAGGCTACTGAGTCTGCCGATAGAATATGGTGATTGACAGAGTCGAAAGCCTTGGCCAGGTCGATGAAGACGGCTGCACCGTAATGTCTTTTATCGATGGCGGTTATGATATCGTTTAGTACTTGAGCGTGGCTGAGGTGCACCCGTGACCGGCTCGGAAACCGGATTGCCAAGCGGAGAAGGTACGGTGGGATTCGAGATGGTCAGTGATCTGTTTGTTGACTTGGCTTTCGAAGCCTTAGATAGGCAGGGCAGGATGGATATAGGTCTGTAACAGTTGGGTCCAGGGTGTCTCCCCTTTGAGAGGGGGGTGACGCCGGCAGCTTTCCAATCCTTGGGGATCTCAGATGATACGAAGGAGAGGTTGAACAGGCTGGTAATAGGGGGTGCGACAATGGCGGCGGACAGTTTCAGAATAGGGGGTCCAGATTGTCAAGCCCAGCTGATTTGTATGGGTCCAGGTTTTTCCAGCTCTTTCAGAACATCTGCTATCTGGATATGGGTAAAGGAGAAGCTGGGGGGCTTGGGCGAGTAGCCAGCGGGGGGCGGGGCTGTTGGCCAAGGTTGGAGTCGCCAGGAGGAAGGCATGGCCAGCCATTGAGAAATGTTTGTTGAAGTTTTCGATTATCACGGACTTATCGGTGGTGACCGTGTTACCTAGCCTCAGTGCGTGGGCAGCTGGGAGGAGGTGCTCTTGTTTTCCATGGACTTTAACAGTATCCCAGAACTTTTTGGAGTTAGAGCTACAGGATGCAAATTTCTGCTTGAAAAAGCTGGCCTTTGCTTTCCTGACTGACTGCGTGTATTGGTTCCTGACTTCCCTGAACAGTTGCATATCGCGGGGGCTCTTCGATGCTATTGAGTTCGCCACAGGATGTTTTGTGCTGGTCGAGGGCAGTCAGGTCTGGAGTGAACCAAGGGCTATATCTGTTCTTGGTTCTGCATTTTTTGAACGGAGCATGCTTGTCTAATATGGTGAGGAAGTAACTTTTAAAGAATGACCAGGCATCCTCAACTGACGGGATGAGGTCAATATCCTTCCAGGGTACCCGGGCCAGGTCGATTAGAAAGGCCTGCTCGCAGAAGTGTTTTAGGAGCGTTTGACAGTGATGAGGGGTGGTCGTTTGACCGCGGACCCGTGGCGGATACAGGCAATGAGGCAGTGATCGCTGAGATCTTGATTGAAGACAGCAGAGGTGTATTTGGAGGGCAGTTGGTCAGGATAATGTCTATTAGGGTGCCCATGTTTACGGATTTAGGGTTGTACCTGGTGGGTTCCTTGATGATTTGTGTGAGATTGAGGGCATCAAGCTTGGATTGTAGGACTGCCGCGGGTGTTAAGCATATCCCAGTTTAGTCACCTAACAGAACAAACTCTGAAGCTAGATGGGGAGCGATCAATTACAGATGTGTCCAGGGCACAGCTGGGAGCTGAGGGGGGTCGGTAGCAGGCGGCAACAGTGAGAGACTTATTTCTGGAGAGATTAATTTTTAAAATTAGAAGTTCGAACTGTTTGGGCATAGACCTGGAAAGTATGACAGAACTTTGCAGGCTATCTCTGCAGTAGATTGCAACATTGGCATGGGGGTAGGTTTATGACAGTCATAAATACCTCTTTCCCCCCTCCCCCGTTCCTCTCCCTACTCTACTGATGTGACATTAGAAAGCCCCTTTGGTTAACATAGAGATTCTGGAAACATCAGAAGTTGGGGGGAAATGAACTATATTCTGGTAATCCGACCAACTGAACATATGCGGTGGTACTTAAGGTATATTATGTCAGTTCGGTTGCCCTCTGACACATTCTCATCAATGATAGAATGACATAAACTCTACTGTGGAAAGTCTAAACATCAGAGGTATTGGATTCACATSGAATTGTTGTTTAATTCAAATGTTTGAATATGAAATTATTTGTGAAGYGATGAAATGTAATTTTAGCTTCCAAATGAGAGATTTGGGTTTTCATAAGTTTGGGCCTCTGCTCAACCAGTGGCCCGCCCCTGTGAAGAGACATGGGTTATAAACTTTTCAGACACACCCCTCTCCCTCCACTATATAAGCCATTGACAAAAATATAACCTTCTGTTCCGAGGATATGAGGGTGACGATCCCATGTCAGAATGGTTCAGATAAAACTACAGGACGAAGCCAACATCAGCATGAGCTTTGGTTGTGAATGGTATGAACTTTGAACTCGTATTCACTATAGAAGTGATACCTCCTAGAGGTTGTTAGCAACAGCAGCTGCAAACGTAAATTAGGACAGACGGAGTATCCAGTCTACCACTCAGCAGCAGCAGCAGAGACATTCTTCAAAGGACAGAGGACTCGGTTGGGCAACACGGCCTTCCATCTACCACCAACCTACCGAAGCACAGCTCAGAGTAAATATTTATTGCATCTTCCTTTTCCAAATGGGCGGTAATTTAGAATGCATAAGATATTGTATTTACGATAGCGCAGCTCCTTCCTTTGTTACTCAGTCTTCCCGCTCTTTCACTCAAACCACTTTTATTTTGTGTAACAAGCTGTCATTTTCCTTTATGACATAATTTGTAATCAAGGTATGATTCATTCTGTGTGATTTAGTTAGGTATTTAGTAAATAAATAATTAAACCCAATTTTGTATTGCTGATTCAACTTGTTAGCCAGGGTTCGTGAAGATAACCAAGAATTTACAACTTTCAGATGAGACTGAATAAGATGACGATTAATGTTGACTGCTATTGATGTAAAATATTACTAAATCTTTAAGAGTTTATTCGGAAGATAACAGCTCTATAAATATTATTTCGTGGTGTCCCTCCTCTCTAGTTAATTACATTTACATGATTAGTTCAATCAGGTGATATTAATTACGGAGAAATTATTTTATAGAATAGCATGTCATAGCAATTCATCCGGCATAGCCAAAGACACGACAATATAAAGAAGCTGATTAAACAGCATGATCATTACACAGGTGCTGGGAACAATAACAGGCCACTCTAAAATGTGCAGTTTTGTCACACAACACAATGCCACAGCTTTAATGGAGCGTGCAATTGGCATGCATATTGCAGGAATGTCCACTAGAGCTGTTGCCAGAGAATTTAATGTTCATTCCTCTACCATAAGCTGACTCCAACGCCATTTCAGAGAATTTGGCAGTACGTCCAACCGGCCTCACAACCACAGACCACGTGTAACCACGCCAGCCCAGGACCTCCACATCCAGCTTCTTCACCTGCCAGATCAAATTGTGGATTTGCACAACCAAATCATTTCTCCACAAACTGTCAGAAACGGTCTCAGGGAAGCTCATCTGCGTTCTCGTCATCCTCACCAGGGTCTTGACCTGACTGCAGTTCGCTGTCATAACCGACTTCAGCGGGCAAATGCTCACCTTCGATGGCCACTGGCACACTGCAGAAGTGTGCTCTTCGCTGGTAAATGCAGGTTTCAGCTGTACTGGGAAGATGGCAGACTGTGTGTATGGCGTCGTGTGGGCGAGCGGTTTACTGTTGTCAACGTTGTGAACAGAGTGCCCCATGGTGGTGGTGGGGTTATGGTATGCGCAGGCATAAGCTATTGATGGAAATTTGAATGCACAGAGAAACCGTGACAAGATCCTGAATGGCATTGTCGTGCCATTCATCCTCCGCCATCACCTCATGTTTCAGCATGATAATGCACGGCCGCAGGATCTGTACACAATTTCTGGAAGCTGAAAATGTCCTAGTTCTTACATGGCATATTCACCAGACATGTCAACCATTGAGCATGTTTGGGATGCTCTGGATTGACGTGTACAACAGTGTGTTCCAGTTCCTGACCATATCCAGCAACTTCGCACATCCATTGAAGAGGAGTGGAACAACATTGCACAGGCCACGATCAACAGCCTGATCAACTCTATGCGAAGGAGATGTGTCGCGCAGCATGAGGCAAATGGTGGTTACACCAGATACTGACTGGTTTTCTGATCCAGGCCTCTACTTTTTTTTTACCTCTACGGGATCGGTGTCCCCATGAGACGGTTGAGCTAACGTAGGCTAATGTGATTAGCATGAGGTTGTAAGTAACAAAAAACAATCCCAGGACAAAGACATATCTGATATTGGCAGAAAGCTTAAATTATTGTTAATCTAACTGCACTGGCCAATTTACAGTAGCTATTACAGTGAAAGAATACCATGCTATTGTTTGAGGAGAGTGCACAATTATGAACTTGAAAATGTATTAATAAACCAACCACATTTGGGCAGTCTTGATACAAATCTTTGAACAGATATACAATGGTTTATTGGATCAGTACAAAACTTTGCACTTACACTGCTGCCATCTAGTGTCCAAAATCTAAATTGGGCCTGGCCTGGAATAATACAATGGCCATTCTCTTGCATTTCAAAGATGGTACAAAAAAAAAGAACCAAAAAAAAGCTTTTTTCTTTGTATTATCTTTTACCAGATCTAATGTGTTATATTCTCCTACAATAATTTCATATATCCACAAACTTCAGTGTTTCCTTTCAAATGGTATCAAGAATATGCATATATTTGCTTCAGGTCCTGAGCTATAGGCAGTTAGATTTGGGTATGTAATTTTAAACAAAAATGTTAAAAAAGGGTCAGATCCTTAAGAGTTACGTATCTGTTACCAACAGATGCATATCTGTATTCCCAGTCATGTGCAATCCATAGATTAGGGCCTAATGAATTAATTTAAATTGACTAATTTCCTTATATGAACTGCAACTCAGTAGAATCTTTGAAGCTGTTGCATGATGCTTTAATATTTTTTTTCAGGTGTACATTGTGTACAATATCAGCTGTGGCTAGCAGTTATGCTAACTAAAACAACCAATGCCTTCGACCCAACAAACATACCGTTCTAAGCTAGCTACACAGGTTACTGCTCCCATGTTGTCGGGCTTATCCACACACTGAACATCTGGAAAGCCCAAGATGAAATGTCCACTACAAGCATGCCACAACAGTGGCATAAGCCAAGAGGCAAGACGATTGGTGCCAAGCCTATTACAGCAGTCATGGTGGCAAAGGCAAAAGTGAGTCGGAAGAGAAGACCAGTCTACTGCAGTTACAACTTTGACAAGCGAGCTACACGTGAATGCGTGGTTTACATCTAATAAATGTAATAACCATTTCAGCCACAAGAGGGTATTGTAACAGAGAGGCAAGTACATTATATCTTCAACTGTCACATATCAAAGAAACCCCATGTTTTAGAAGTGGGCAGGAACTTACTGTATCGGCACAAATCTATGGTTAGCAGCGGAAACAGTAGGGTATGCATAAACAGATGTCATCAAATGTGTGTGTGTGTGTGCGCGTGCGTGTGCGGAGGATGTATATGCGCATCACTACAGCCTTCCTGAGACCTAAAAATAGTGCCCTCCCTGTTGTGCAGAAGGTCACTGCGTCTATCTGTGTATGTGAGAACTAGCCTACTTCTTAAGAATGTGTGGCTGGAAGTTGGATACATAAAGTCCAGCGAGGAATTGAATAAAGTGCTGACACTTTGAAAGTCCATTTGAAATCTGAAAGCCAGATCTTTCAGGTCAAAATGTTGAGTTTCATCAGCACAAGTACAAACTGCTGACACAGGGGCATCTGTTGAATCTGCCCATCTACTTTCTTGTATGTCAAGGGTATATTTGTCTTTGGGGCTGTTTTATGATTTTTTACACAAGTTATTCAAGTGATCATAAGTAAACCCAGTGCAGTATTGGAAGTATTTGGTGACACTGCTGTTATTTACTGACTCTGACGTTAACTGGTTAGGGCTTTGAGTTTCCTTTTTGAGCGAGTTGAATCTTTAACCTCTTCCCTTCCTCATCATCCTCAAGGCTAGCTTTTTCAAGCAGAAATTTGCTTCCTGCAACACAAATTCAAAAAAGTTCTGGGACACCGTAAAGTCCATGGAGAATAAGAACACCTCCTCCCAGCTTCCAACCGCTCTGAAGATAGGAAACACTGTCACCACCGACAAATCCACTATAATTGAGAATTTCAATAAGCATTTTTCTACGGCTGGCCATGCTTTCCACCTGGCTACCCCTACCCCGGACAACAGCACTGCCCTCCCCTCTGCTACTCGCCCAAGCCTTCCCCATTTCTCTTTCTCCCAAATACAGTCAGCTGATGTTCTAAAAGAGCTGCAAAATCTGGACCCTTAGAATCGAGCTGCCGGCTAGGACTAAGTGCTGGAAACCTTTCTTTCTAAAACTATCTCCTGATAATTGTGGCCTACCGCGCTATTGAACTAGCCCTCTTCAACCTCTCTTCGTACTGTCCGTCTGAGAGTTGCCCAAAGATTGGAAAGCAGCTGCGGTTATCCCCCTCTTCAAAGGGGGACACTCTTGACCCTAACAGCTACAGAACCTATATCTATCCTACCCTGCCTTTCTAAGGTCTTCGAAAGCCAAGTCAACAAAACAGATTACCGACCATTTCGAATCCCACCATACCTTCTCCGCTATGCAAATCTGGTTTCAGAGCTGGTCATGGGTGCACCTCAGCCACGCTCAAGGTCATAAACGATATCTTAACCGCATCGATAGGAAACAATACTGTGCAGCCGTATTCATTGACCTGGCACAAGGCTTTTGACTCTGTCAATCACCACATCCTCATCGGCAGACTCGACAGCCTTGGTTTCTCTAATGATTGCCTCGCCTGGTTCACCAACTACTTTCTGATCGAGTTCAGTGTGTCAGATCGGAGGGTCTGTTGCCGGCCTCGTGGCAGTCTCTATGGGGGTGCCACAGGTTCAATTCTTGGACCGACTCTCTTCTCTGTATACATCAATGATGTCGCCTCTTGCTGCTGGTGATTCTCATGATCACCTCTACGCAGACGAAACACTATTCTGTATACTTCTGGCCCTTCTTTTGACACTGTGTTAACAACCCTCCAGGCGAGCTTCAATGCCATAACACTCTCCTTCCGTGGCCTCAATTGCTCTTAAATACAAGTAAAACTAAATGCATTGCTCTTCAACCGATCGCTGCCTGCACCTGCCCGCTCTGTCCAACATCACTACTCTGGACGGCTCTGACTTAGAATATGTGGACAACTACAAATACCTAGGTGTCTGGTTAGACTGTAAACTCTCCTTCCAGACTCACATCAAACATCTCCAATCCAAAGTCAAATCTAGAATTGGCTTCCTATTCCGCAACAAAGCATCCTTTACTCATGCTGCCAAACATACCCTGTGTAAAACTGACCATCCTACCAATCCTCGACTTCGGTGATGTCATTTACAAAATAGCCTCCAAACCCTACTCAATAAATTGGATGCAGTCTATCACAGTGCCATCCGTTTTGTCACCAAAGCCCCATATACTACCCACACCACTGCGACCTGTACACTCTCGTTGGCTGGCCCTCGCTTCATACTCGTCGCCAAACCCACTGGTTCAGGTCATCTACAAGACCCTGCTAGGTAAAGTCCCCCCTTATCTCAGCTCGCTGGTCCCATAGCAGCACCTACCTGTAGCACGCGCTCCAGCAGGTTTATCTCGTCTAGTCACCCCAAAACCAATTCTTCTTCTTTGGACGCCTCCTCTCCGTTCCATTCTCTGCTGCCAATGACTGGAACGAACTACAAAAATCTCTGAAACTGGAAACACTTATCTCCCTCACTAGCTTTAAGCACCAGCTGTCAGAGCAGCTCATAGATTACTGCACCTGTACATAGCCCATCTATAATTTAGCCCAAACAAACTACCTCTTTCTACCTATCGTGTATTTATTTATTTTTTATTTGCTCCTTTGCACCCATTATTTCTGTCTCTACTTTGCGCTTTCTTCCACTGCAAACCAACCATTCCATGTGTTTTAGGTTTTTATTTTACTTGCTGTGTTGTATTCACTTCGCCTCCATGCCTTTTTATATTTTATTTTATTATACATATAATTTGTGTTGCCTTCACCTCCCTTATCTCACCTCAACTGCTCACATTGTATATAGACTTGATTTTGTTTCACTGTATCTATTGAGTCATATAGTTTGTTTTTACTCCATGTGTAACTATGTGTTGTTGTATGTGTCGAACTGCTTTGCTTTATCTTGGCCAGGTCGCAATTGTAAATGAGAACGTGTTCTCAATTTGCCTACCTGGTTAAATAAAGGTTAAATAAAAAAAAATAAAAAAAATGTACTTCTTCCAACTGGGATGCTCCTCCATACACTCCGGAAACACAAAATACACCAAATTATTACAATTAGAATTACTACAGTGCATGATTTGAACAAGATGTTGGTGCTTTGTAATAACTGTTCTTTACACTGTTCTTTTGCAGCTCAAACTATTGGAGAACTCAGGGCCACCATCATCCTCCTCCAACTCTATTGATGAGTTCTCAACATGTCCTCTGCCACCACAACCAAACTGTTTCTCTACAGTTCTGAATGAAAATCAGCCCTGTTACAACAGTGATATGACGATCTCCCAGTCTGAAGCAGAGGCACTGGAAAAAGAGAACAGACAGCAGAGCAACAATAACACCTGGCATCGCATCTGCTCCCAGCACCTTACTTCATTCTCTTTTAAGAAGGTGTGCTCCAGGGTAGCAGACTTTAACAGTCTTGCCACCGGCATGCAGAGGAAGAAGAAGACAATGCAGACCAAGGCGAGGCAAGAGAGGCCTGGAGCTTGAGCCTGTTTCAGCAGCACTGTACATGGAAGTCACTGGGCACAAAGTGTTCCCATGTGGCCTTGTTGTCAACCCCCATGCCTCCTATTTAGGCACATCCCCTGACAAGGAAGTGCAGAGTAAGCAAAACCCATGCCACAGGTTTCTGTAAATAAAGTGCCCAGACCAAGATAGCTTTACAGGTTGTAAATACCTCTGTCAAAGAGCTTATGGTACCTACGCTCTCAACCCTAATCATGAGTACCACTATCAAATTATGGGACAAATGGGAATCACAAGGATGTCGTGGTCTGATTTACTTGTCATGTTTATAAATTACTTTCACCTAGATCGTGTCCACGTTAATGCAGAAAAGTGGGAGAGTATGAAAAGCCAGCTGGACTGCTTTTTTTGAAATAGTTAACTTCTTGTCAATACGGGCGCTGTTTTCACTTTGGAAAAAATCATGCCCAAATGAAACGGCCTCGTACTCTTTTCTAGATCATACAATATGCATATTATTATTACTATTGGATAGAAAACACTCTCAAGTTTCTAAAACTGTTTGAATTATATCTGTGAGTAAAACAGGACTCATTTTGCAGCAAACTTCCATACAGGAAGTGAAAAATCTGAAAACGAGGCTCTGTTTCAGGGCCTGCCTATTCAACTGGCTTTTATTTATCGATATGCATGCACTTCATACGCCTTCCACTAGATGTCAACAGGCAGTGGAAGGTGGAATGGGGTGTCTAGCTTGATCTGAGGTCGAATGAGAGCTTTTGGAGTGACAGGWCCGGAATTTTCTTTGTCTTCTAAGGCGCGCGGCGGAGCTCGACACTGTCTTCTGAAAAGCGTTCGGTTTACACGGCGAATATCTCCGGCTCTGATTTTATTTGATACATGTGATAATAACATCATAAAGTAGGTTTTTTCAACCGAGTTTTATCAGTTTATTCAACGTTTATTGGGACTTTTGGAGTTTTCCGTTCTTTGCGTAAAGAGAGGATGGGAATGTTAGCAACCTTGGCTAGCATTGTGGCAAGAATTCGACAGAAGAAATGGACATTCTAAAACCAAACAACGATTTATTCTGGACCAAGGATTCCTTGTACAACATTCTGATGGAAGCTCAGCAAAAGTAAGAAAAAATGTATGATGTTATTTCTGTGTAAAATGTTGAGTCCTATTCTCCGCCGTTTTGGTGAGCGCTGTCTCGCAATAACGCAAGCTGTATGTTATGGTAAAGTTATTTTTAAAAATCTAACACAGCGGTTGCATTAAGAACCAGTGTATCTTTCATTTGCCATACAACAAGTATTTTTATGTAAAGTTTTTGATGAGTTCTTTGGTCAGATTAATGGATGCCATGGATCATCACTGGAGGCTTCGTGCCATGGATTATCACTGGAGGCTTCGTGCCATGGACCATCACTGGAGGCTTCTTGTCATGAACCATCACTGGAGGCTTCTTGTCATGGACCATCACTGGAGGCTTTGTGCCATGGATCATCACTGGAGGCTTCTTGCCATGGATTATCACAGGAGGCTTTGCTCTGGGAGAAGGCACAGGACTCACCAGGCTGGGGAGACATGCAGGAGGGTTGGAGTTTAGCACAGGCACATGACTCACCAGGCTGGGGAGACATGCAGGAGGCCTTGTCCTTGGCCGAGGCACCGGATACACTGGGCCGTGGAGGCACGCTGGAGGTCTCGAGCAAAGAGCCTGCACAACCCGTCCTGGCTGTATGGTGACTTTGGCCCTGCACGTGCGGGACGCAGGCACAGGACGCACTGGGCTATGCAGACGCACTGGAGACACAGTGTGCAGAGCTGGCACAGGATAACCCGGGCCGAGGAGACGCACTAGAGGCCTGGAGAGCAGGGCTGGCACACTCCTTCCTGGCTCGATGCCCACTCTCGCCCGGCAGATGCGAGGAGCTGCCATGTAACGTACCGGGCTAAGCACACGTACTGGAGACACCGTGCGCTCCACCGCATAGCACGGTGCCTGACCAGTACGACACTCGCCACGGTAAGCACGGGGAGTTGGCTCAGGTCTCCTACCTGAGTCCGCCAATCTCCCCGTGAGCCCCCCCCAAAAAAATCTGGAGCTGCCTCTCGGGTTTCCTTGCCAACCGTGTTCCCTCATACTGCCGGTTCCTTTCTCCTGCTGCCTCCGCTCTCCTGGCTGCCTCCACCTGTTCCCATGGAAGGCGATCCCTTCCAGCCAGGATCTCCTCCCATGTGTAAGATCCCTTGCCGTCCAGAATGTCCTCCCATGTCCATTCCTCCTTTTTACCACGCTGCTTGGTCCGTTGTTGGTGGGTGGTTCTGTAACGCTTGTCATCTGGAGGAGAAGAAGAGGACCAAGGTGCAGCGTGGTAAGTGTTCATATTCTTTAATAAAAATACACAACACTAGACAAAACAACAAAAACAACAAACGAACAGTCCTGAAAGGTGAAACAAACACTAAACAGGAAACAACCACCCACAAACAAAAGTGGGAAAACAGGCTACCTAAATATGGCTCCCAATCAGAGACAACGATAGACAGCTGCCTCTGATTGGGAACCACACCAGGCCAAACACACAGAAACAGAAAACCTAGACCTACAACATAGAATACCCAGACATAGAATACCCACCCACATCACACCCTGACCAAACAAAAAATAGAAACATACAAAGCAATCTACGGTCAGGGCGTGACAATAGTGTTGATGTCTTCACAATTATTCTACAGTGTAGAAAATAGTAAAAATAAAGAAGAACCATTGAATGAGTAGGTGTGTCCAAACTTTTGACTGGTACTGTATGTAAATAAGGTATTTGCTCAAATTGATAAAAAACTTGTTTTCACTTTGTCATTGTGGGGTATTGTGTGTGGATTGATGAGGAATAAAAGTTATTTAATCCATTTTAGAATAAGGCTGCAACGAAGCAAAATGTGGAAAAAGTGAGGGGGTCTGAATTCTTTCCGAATGCACTGTATGTGACCTTCATTATCTTGCTTGTAATTCAACTGAAGTTGTCAACAATCCTTTATCCACAACCTACATTTCTCTCCGTTAAATTTTGGTTTTGGAAAGGGTATAAAAAAGATACCCTCTAACCGCTCCAGGAACCGACTGTCAGTATGTTTATTATGTAAATATCTTAGTTTTGTTGGTCCCCAGGAAGAGTAGTTGCTGTCTTTGCAGAAGTTAATGGGGATCCTTAATAAATAAACATAAACATACATGTTTATAGGCTCTTGTAAATACTTGTAATATCCATAGTAAATGGAATTGACTGTTTTGCATCTGTGCTTTTTGCAGTAGATACCCATGTGTTTCTACACACACACGTACACAGCCCCCACCACACATATACACACCCACACACCATATACACCACACACACACAACACACACACACACACACACACACACACACACACACACACATACACACCCAGACACACACACAAACACACACATACACACACACACACACACACATACATACACACACACAGACACACATAGACGCACTGTGGTCCTGCTGGCTAATTCATTCCTCACACCAGCCATTATAGTATGCCACAATTAGCCACGCTTTGTTTGTGCTAGACTTTTGTTCCTGACATTTTCAATTAGAACACATTGCAAAGCAAAAAATAGCTAATTACAGGACTGACACTGGGGAAAGAACACCTAGTGGTGTAATTTGGTCTGGATTGCACCATGTAGCTTCAGGGTGTTTACAGGTAACACTTAAATTAATTGTGTAATTGTCTGATTTGTTGTTGTTTTTTGTCTTGATTCATAAAGGTAATAATGGTGATGGTGATTTCTATTCAGTCAGATTCAAAAGGCAGTCGCACATCTGAGCTGTCTTTGTTGCAGGTGCCTAGTAACAGTTGAATAAGATGAGAAAAAAGAAGAAACCTGCACGCTGCTCTTGCTAGTATCACTGCTCTTTAATAAGCTTCATGTAAAGCTTAAAAATAGTATGGTCTTTGTCTTTCAGGTAGTTCAAATGTTTTATGCTCTTTAGATGTTTCCATCATAAACAGGCCCGTTTGTTATAAAATCCATAATAATTATTATCCAAATCACATAGCAAAGTCATATCGTTCGTTCCAAGTGAAGTGCATTTCAAAGTATATTGGCATGACACTGCCTCATTTACATGTTTTATATTGCTGCACAAACATGCAAATGAGACTCATGTAAATGTGGATATCTGCTCTGCTGCAATCTGATCACGCCGAAAGCATTCAGAAGCCCAAGGTTGACTCTACCCCAATGAGTCAGTGAGTTAGCTAGCGGTGAGAGTAGACATTCTCTCTGAAGACTACAGGAGTAGTCAGTGATTTGTGGTGTTATTGTCAAAGCCTCAAATCTTCTCTAGTTGTCTTTCACTGGCCAGAGATCAGGGCAGCCCACTTACTTTACCTGCTGCTCCCCCTAAGGCCATTCCCCCATGGACATCCCCCTCACCCCCTCAACGGTCACTTACTTTACCTGCTGCTCCCCTATGGACACCCCCACCACAACAGACTTTTACTCTGTCCCCCCACCCCAACGGCATTCATCATTGTTGCAGTTGTTAATATGTATATCATAACTTTTTTATTATCATTTGTATTGTTTTTATTTCACTTGGTGATCACACCCCCTCAATGGTCATGCAGCTCCCCCTATGGCCATTCCCCCACACCCCCTAAACAGTCTTCACTCCACCCCCACAGATATTCATTCACAGTTGTTATGAAGTATATAGTGCTATGTCTATTGTTGTTGAATTACCATTTTCAGGATTTCACTTACTCCTGCATGTTGGAGCTCAGATGTTTACTCTACCCTGCAATCACACCTGAGACTATTACACTCAGAAGACCATGTTAATTCCTTAATGATGTGGACACAAAGGAACTTGAAGCTAATGAGGAAGTAGGCATGTTGAGGGCAAGCTGTGAGGTTACCACAGGGTCACCAGTGCAGGTCAAGGAGGCATGATTGCTATGCAGGCCGACTGCAGTGGGTCTGAATGGAAGAATAATCTCACAAGCCAGCCACATTTTAGTAATTTAGCAGACACTCTTATCCAGAGCAACTAGGGTTAAATGCCTTAATCAAGGGCACATCAACAGTTTCTTCACCTAGTCAGCTCTGGGATTCAAACCAGCAACCTTTCAGTTACCCCTAGGCTAAGTGATATCCTACCTCAGTCATAGGCCACCATTTCATGCTGTGGGCCAGAAAGCAAGAGAGCAATGCGAAAGAAGGAGGCAGAGAGAAAGAGAGAGAAAGAGAAAGAAAGAGAGAGAGAGAGGGGGGAGAAAGGAAACCAGAGGGGATGTGAATCTATAGGCCGCCGAATTTGTTCTTAACTGACTTGCCTAATTAAATAAAGGTTCAATTAAAAAAACTAAAAAACTAAAAAATTATCTAAAATGTTTTTATTAAAAAATTGTAAACACAAAGTATAGACCCATCTGCAGTCTATTGATTGTGTTTTAATGCTCAACATAAAGGTCAGTAGGCTACACAGCAGGGTAAGTGCCCTCCAGTTTACAGGAACACTAAAGTGGGCGGCTCTGACTGAGCAGCAGAGAGGTGAATTTCAAGATATTTCACAACGATTTAAGATGTTGTAATGATTCCCTACACTATTCAGTGCTTGTTTTCTCACATGAACTGACAAGGAGCGAACAGTATAGAATTTTGTGCAACCAGGAAATGAGAGTGATTTCCATTAGATAACACAGCCACAAAGTCAGAACAGCTTTCCCATTCTGACAACAGATGCCGCTCTGACTGGAGAAATCAATAGGCAAATATCACAGCCAATCACAACACAAGTGGGTAAGTAATATTGTGGATATATACTATCATTCCACTATTACTGCAGATCTATTATGGACAGTTTCTAAAACTACAATGTAAAAATTCAAAAATAAATCCTATGTGTAGCACCTTTAAGGTGAAAACTAAAGTGGGATTGGTTGGTCGGGGTGGATGGCTACATGTATAACGCGAATGTCTAGCAACCCAAAGGCTGCGTGTTCAAATATCATCACGGCTAATTAGAAACTTTGCAACATCATTTTAGCTACTTTGTAACTACTTAGCATGTCCCGAATGTCCGTTTACTATGTTATGTCTACCACTGAGTCCAGGTTGGCCAGTGATGATGGCATGTGAAGCCCACCAACCTAGCATGACTGGCTAGTTGCCATGGTCTAGTTACTAATCGTTGGTAACGCAGCAAACAGCTAACAGCTAACCTTCTGCTGTTTCACTCTCATTGGGCAGGGTTGAATTGTTCTAGCTTGCCCTCTAGCTGTGGGATATATGGCCAGGTACAATAATGAGATAGATGTACAGGGGGTGTTTTAGAGTAGTGCTATAACGGGAGAGATATTTGATCTGATTGGGTTGGAGGAGAAGGTATTATAGGGTGGGAGGTAGCCTAGCAGTTAGAGTGTTGGGCCAGTAACCGAAAGGTCGCTGGTTCAAATACCTGAGACGCCAAGATGAAAAATGTATCCAAGTGCCCTTGAGCAAGGCACAAAACCCTAATGTCTTCCGGGGTTGTGGTACTACTATGACTGACCCTGTAAGTCAACACATTTCACTGCATTGGTCTGGTGTATGTGACAATGTAATGTTATAATACAAAATTATTGGATTATGTTTTCTCTCCTGATACTTCTTTATATCTAAAAAAAAATTGCACACACACATACATACATGAGCACACACACACACAGTTTTTTCTAATGAAGATGTTTCAGTCCCCCAGAGTTGTGTCTGTAGTTTAGAGCTCGGATCTATCCCAGATTGATAATTTAGAATAACGATAATGTGAACTGATGAACTCAAAGACTGTGTTTATGATCATACCCTTTCATTTTCAACACTTTCCCCTGCTTTCACTCCAGCTGTCGAGTGAAGCGGATGAAATAAATAAGTAGGGTAATCGTCATTTGATGGTGATGCACGGTCAACTTCACCAGATCAAAAGAGATGCCATCTTTCAATCACAGTCTACAGAGGGAAGAATTCCGTTTGAAACGTGGTTTCCAGTTCAGGGTGTTCCCGAGTTTGCTGTGTGCAATTAAATCAGAAAGCAAATCAATGGATTTGAAGTCTTGAAGTGACTAGTGGCGCATGGCTGCCCAGAAGCTTCAATAACTTCCCGTCCTCAAACAGGGATGCAGTGTTGTTGTTTACACAAACACCATCCTTGCTGGTGAAAATATTTTTGCTTAGTTCAATGGAAGGATGATTAGTGGACTTGAAAGCGCCCACGCGGAGGACCTGTGTGAAGTCTTCACACTCTAACCTTTCGCCTATTAGCCACCCATCAAGTATTCGGTGGAGAGGAGAGAAAACACACACACTCACACAAACAAACAAACACGCACAATAAACATACACAATCCCACACTCAAGCAATGTACACACACAAACACACACTTACCCAACCTTACACACAACACAACACCACACAACACACACACCACACCCACACACACACACACACACCACACACACACACACACACACACACACCAACACACACCACACAAACACACACAACACACACACACACACCACACACACACCCACACACACACACACACACACACACACACACACACTCCTCTATCTCCACACTTTACATGTCCCATCTAATGAGGTTCACCCATTTTCTATCTAGACGAGAATTTAAGCGCTGTAGACAAGGTTAGGACACGGGAACCTAGCAGCAACCAGCCCGGTCCATAATGACAAGCGGACGGAGCTCTAGGAGAGTCTAAGAGGCACAAGTTAATTAGCATAAATCCTTGCCACTCCTGGCCTGAGTCGATTACTAATTTAATGGCTTTATTACACAGGGTTTTTGTATAATTAAATCCCTCTAATCTTATTTGCAAAGTATTGTGGGGGATAAGCCCAAGGTGATCCCATGTGCGGGAGAGCTGAGAGTCAAAATAAGTATCAACATACACACACACACACAAACATACACAC
The DNA here is from genome assembly GCF_002910315.2 of Salvelinus sp. IW2-2015. NCBI lineage: Eukaryota > Metazoa > Chordata > Actinopteri > Salmoniformes > Salmonidae > Salvelinus > Salvelinus sp. IW2-2015. Next base: position 276,831 of record NW_019942552.1, on the reverse strand, counting down.
TTGCACGCACGGACGCACACAGAAAATGTCATCACACATTCTAGAAAACAGATGTTCAAAAACAAAACACAAACACCAGTCAGGTCGTTCAAGATTGAGGATGTCTAGAGTTGCCTTCAAAACCAGCCACTAGGGGCAACAGCGCTATTACCATCAAGTAGGCTTGGGTGTTGTGGATGGATGGGTGTAATCCCAAGACTCTGGATCAGAAGGATGTATGTTCAATCCCAGTTGTGGACACTTAATTTGTAGTTTTATCCCAAACCTTAACCCTAACCATTCATAACCCTATCCCAAGCCTTATCATATTATTTTTGTATTTATTTAACCTTTATTTAACTAGGCAAGTCAGTTAAGAACAAATTCTTATGTACAATGATGGCCTACTCCAGCCAAACTCCAACGACACTGGGCCAATTGTGTGCCGCCCTATGGGACTCCCAATCACAGCCAGATGTGATACAGCCTGGATTCAAACCAGGGACTGTAGTGACACCTCTTGCACTGATATACAGTGCCTTAGACCGCTGCGCCACTCGGGAGCCCCATGACCCTAAACCTTAACCCTTACCTTAACCATTCATAACCCTATCCCAAACCTTAACCCTAACCTCAACCATTCATAATGAGTGCCTAAACTTTACCCTTAAATTAGAAATGTAACGTTTGGAGAACGTGGATGAATTCTGTCTAATTCTGCAGTGAGATTGTGAGAACTTGTTTCAAACACACCCACACACAGTAAACATCATGCCTTACCGTAGAAGTGGTTTGTCTATGAGAAATACAGCAGGCTATGTGAGAAATCCGGATAATCATGATGATACAGAAAGATCTTGAAATTGACCTCTATCAGGTGTTGAGATATGGAGCCTGAACACTGTGCACATTCTGCATCTCATCACATCCATTTCTACATTAACAAACCATTTTCATTAGGACGTCAGTGTAGAAATCTCCATCAAATCCTTTAATGGGAGTCTAGTACAGATTAAAAACACAGCATAGCCTTGCTTTAAATCAACTGACAAGCACTGAGATAGTCTATTTTCATTTACATTGTGGTTGTTGCTAGACTATCAGCAACTCTGTTTATCCCTTTGGCGAAGGGAGAAACCTTTCACTGACTGTTCAGACTGTGCAGTCCCCTGGCTGCCTGGCTGGCTACTCCAGCAAGTAGTGACAGAAACCTCTACCAGGCACGGCAGCTCTCAGCTAAACACTCTGTCACCAGCTGAATGGAGCTTGCTGTTGGGCCTTTCAGGAACCAAAACGTCAACTGAAAACGTCCAGGGGAATAGTATGCTATGAAAGGGACTTGTCATTTTGCCAGTAATGTACCTACAGTAGCAACAAGACCTACTGGAGTTAAGTTAAAAAGAACAGTGATAATGGCAAATGTTTTTACAGGTTGGCGTTTGCATTGAGTGTCTCCAAATGTGTCTTCAATAACGATAAAGGACATTGGTGTAACGGCTCTCGGCGGAATGAGTGGACCAAAGCGCAGCGTGGAAAGTGTTCATGATTTTATTGATCAAAGAAACACTCGAACAAAGTAGCAAAACGAAAGTGAACAGTTCTGTCAGGTACACAGATACTAAACAGAAAATAACTACCCACAAAACACAGGTGGGAAAAAAGGCTGCCTAAGTATGATTCCCAATCAGAGACAACGGTAGACGGCTGCCTCTGATTGGGAACCACACTCGGCCAAAAACAAAGAAATAGAAAACATAGAAATAAAGAAACTAGAATGCCCACCCTGGCCTAACCAAAATAGAGAATAAAAGCCTCTCTATGGCCAGGGCATGACAATTGGTGCTTTCGTAGCATGTTGAGGATGACAAAAAATGTTTTAGTCCACTCGCATAACCATCACTACTCTTCTAAACAGAGGAGGAGAGAAGCAAAGGACTATCTTTATGGATGACGTAAATATAATATTTGCCAAACCTTATCCAGCGTTTTCCCAGGGCTTGAAAGCGCAACTACTCCAATAGGTTAGCCAAGTCCCGACAATGTCCTCACAATAACAAGCCCAAACAATGCCAAGTCCCCAAAATCTATAGTGTCCTTCAATGCCTGTGAGTGATATCATCACTAAGCCTGATTTGTGTTGATTGTTGCACTTCACAACGAAGCCAACTTGGTGTTACACGCTGGTTCTGGATGATACAACATGTACACAACAACTTAACACAGCATGCTTTGGGATCATTGTGTGATGAGAAGACATTCATCATAGCTACCACAGTGATCTATCGTGAGGATGTACTGAAAGGATGTCACGTCCTTGTGGAGACAAAGCCACTCACTGATAAGACAGGCACACAGTGACCTCAAAGATCACACACAGTGACAACAGTGACAATGCAGGGACAATACCATAGACTGACAACGCATAAGGTAGGACTCCATAATCCTGAATTGCATGTACTTCACAGGACGCTGTCATACATTTACACACACATACTAATACTCACACTTACGATAGACACAAACGTACACACAGACAGACAGACAAACACACACACAGACAGACACACACACAGACAGACAGACACACACACACACACACACACACACACGCACACACATAGCCCCCCTGAATCCCCTCTAAAATGAGAAGCGAAGCCTCTGAAGTTCCGGAACATTGCATTTGCCATGAAACCGACGGGCAATCCTCGCCTATCTCCTCAGGTGAATGAGCCTCATATTGTGGGGGAAAAGAATGCCGTTTTGACAGGCGACGTACAAATACCAGGCAATAGAATCTCACTGAGGCCTGAAAAAGGGAATGCATAAATAGATTAGATTGCAGGGATCGCCAGAGCCCCACAGAAAGCAAATCTAATTATGAAGAGGCTGATTTAGAAAAGGAGGGAGAGCTGAGAAAGAGCTCCTCTTTGCACCAGAAGAACCTGCAGAGATCCACTAGGACGACAGCAGTCATCAGCGCTGGCACAGAAAGAGAGGCACACAGATATTACATCTTATTATTAGATGAAATCCAGCCACTGGGGGGGACATAAATTGAGGTGCCAGTCTGACTCTGTGGAAGTCATCATGAAATGGACTGAGGCAACCTGGAATTCATCACTCCTCCATGTTGGCACTGGAACATTCCATGACAGCATTCTAATTTACATTCAATTCTGGAATGGGATTATCATGGAATTTCTGATGCTAACATGGAAGCCCATTGTAATGTCAAATCTTAAACAGAGCATCCCAATCTCTATATTTACAGTACAGAGGGAGCTTAAAGGGGTGGCTAGACTAGTAGCTGGAGGGCTGAGGCTTATACCTGCATGCACGACCAATCAGATTTGCGTTATCTGAGGTAAGGTTACCTCAATGACAGAAATGCTCCTTATACATCCAAGTTTAATTCCATGGAGTAAGCTACAGCCGCTAAATATATGCAATCCATATTTCATGAAACTCCAGAAACTGCAGACTGTGGAGACCATTCCATGCGACTGAAAGCTTGGCAGTGGCAGCTGCTGAGGGGAGAACGGCTCATAATAATGACCGGAATGGAGCAAATAGCATGGCATCAAATACATGGAAACCATTTCACTGATTCCGCTCCAGTCATTACCACGAACCCATTCTTCCCAATGCCTGGATATACCGTGTCTGAATTCAACCACGAGCAATCTACTGTTAAATGGGTTAATAGATCATTTACTCTATGTTTCTCCATGGTTCTATTTAGTTAAACAATGGAATGTTACTATTACCTATTTTCTAACATTAGCCACATATAGACCAATTGGAAATGCCTCCACCATTAAGCTGAAAGTCACTCCGCAGCCAGGAGGAATGCAGAAATATCTGCCAATTTATTTTTAGCAGGAATGTAACAATTAAAATTAATTTTCCAGTAATTATGTGGAATCACATTAAATGTAGCCTAGCTCCCTTGGTTCCTCTAAGGCTCTAGCTAGTGAGGGGAATTGTAATGCATGTATGTTATTGAAATATCCTAATATCTTAATCGGTCACACGATTACATCTGCATTTAAGAGTGGTGTCACAATTATTTAAGTCATTTTAAGTAAATGTTATACATGACTATCAGTCGTGTCTCACGCAAAAGCAGCGCTTGAGTAGTGTCAAAGTGGCTGTGATTTCAGAACTTAAGGATGAATCAAAAGCACTCAGGTTTCCCTGTGGAATTGAGATGGAAGACAAGGATGATGATAGACAAGTATGTATCTATGTAATGCTACTTGACAGTCACACCCATTCTTGCTGTTGTTAGCTTGTAAAGTTGCCCTTTCTGTTGTCTTGGTCTGAGATACGCACTGACCAGATTTATGCATCCAGAGAAATATAGTTATTACATTTCATTACATATGCAATGCATCATATCCATTAATAGAGGCCATTTGTGTCTCAGTGGGGCAGAGGACAAGTCAAGTTGATTTTGTAAGGTTCTAAAACACACAAACAGGCACTGGTTGGCTCTTAATAGGTATGCAAATGCAGTCTAAGATAAGGCGCTCACTTACAACTTAATCCAAAAGCCAAATTTAATAAAAAAATGTGGGTTAACTCAATTTGTTTAGAAGGACATTGTTCAAGGTACTCATAAACTTTCAGCTGGTGTGGGTAGTTGTGCGTAAATATACCAGGTGGCCAGGAGTCGCTGTCTTTGTGACACTGCCATTCTTTCTGAACAACTTCAATTACAGACCTCTGACTCCAATCACCTCCTTTATAATCAAGCTCTCTTTTGTCCTTTCTCTCTCTTATTCACCCTGTCTTTCTGTTCTTTCCTCACACCTACAATCTCTCATTGTCTCTCTCTCCCCCCTCTCTCTCTTTCTTTCTCTCTCACACCTACACTCTCCATCAGATATACCTAATGGCCAAAAGTGTGTGGACAGCTGCTCGTCAAACATCTCATTCCAAACGCATGGGCATTGATATGGAGTTGGTCCCCCCTTTGCTACTTTAACAGCCTTCACTCTTCTGGGAAGACTTTCCACTAGATGTTGGAACATTGATGCGTGGACTTGCTTCCATTCAGCCACAAGAGCATTAGTGAGGTTGGGCACTGATGTTGGGCAATTAGGCCTGGCTTGCAGTTGGCATTCCAATTCATCCCAAAGGTGTTCGGTGGGGTTGAGGTCAGGGGTCTGTGCAGGCCAGTCAAGTTCTTCCACACCGATCTCGACAAACCATTGCTGAAACAGCAAAGAGCCTTCCCCAAACTGTTGCCACAAGCAGTTGGAAGCAGAGAATCATCTTGAATGTCACATTATCCTGTAGCTGGAATTAATGGGCCTAGCCCGAACCATGAAAAACAGCCCTAGACCATTATTCCTCCTCAACCAAACTTTACAGTTGGCATTATGCATTCGGGCAGGTAGCGTTCTCCTGGCATCTGCCAAACCCAGACTCGTCCGTTGGACTGCCAGATGGTGAAGCGTGATTCATCACTCCAGACAACGCGTTTCCACTGCTCCAGAGTCCAATGGCGGCGAGCTTTACACCACTCCAGCCGACACTTGGCATTGCGCATGGTGATCCTCGGCTTGTCTGCGGCTGCTCTGCCATGGAAACCCATTTCATGAAGCTCCCGGAGAACAGTTCTTGTGATGACGTTGCTTCCAGAGGCAGTTTGGAACTGGATAGTGAGTGTTGTAACCCTGGACAGACGCTATGCACTTTGGCACTCAGTCCAGTTCTGTGAGCTTGTGTGGCCTACCACTTCGCGACTGAGCCATTGTTGCTCCTAGACGTTTCCACTTCACACTTACAGTTGCCCGGGGCAGCTCTTGCAGAGTAGAAATTTGACAAACTGACTTGTTGGAAAGGTGGCATCCTATGACGGTGCCACGTTGAAAGTCACTGAGCTCTTCAGCAAGGCCATTCTACCGCCAATGTTTGTTTCTGGAGATTGCATGGCTGTGTGCTCGATTTTATACACCTGTCAGCAATGGGTATGTGTCACGTGTGCTCCCTCTCTGGCCTCTAGATCACCAGGTTGCTTGCTCTGAAATTGCTCATCCATAATTCCATTAATTTACTTAGATTTGTGTGTATTAGGTAGTTGTTGTGAATTTGTTAGATATTACTTGTTAGATATTGCTACACTGTCGGAACTAGAAGCACAAGCATTTCTCTACACTCACAATAACATCTGCATATGACCAATACAATTTAATGTTGCAGCCCTCTATCCAGCCCCAATGTTACCCCATCCCCACCATGCATCCTGCCCTGCCTATATTCACATTTGAGTAATTTAGCAGACGCTGTTATCCAAAGTGATTTACAGGAGCAAGAGTGGGGGTGAGGGTGAGTGATGGCTATGCCAGTATGGGAGGAAGGTGGAGACAGGGAAGAGGGGAGGTAGGGTTGATGATGCTTGTCAAATAAAATAAAATTTTATTTGTCACATACACATGCTTAGCAGATGTTATTGCGGGTGTAGCAAAATGCTTGTGTTTCTAGCTTCAACAGTGCAGTAATATCTAACAATTCACAACTATACAAACAATACACACAACCTAAAAGTAAAATAATGGAATTAAGGAATGCAGAAATATTAGGATGAGCAATGTCGGAGTGGCATAGACTAAAATACAGTAGAATAGAATACAGTTTATACATATGAGATGAGTAAAGCAAAAATATGTAAACATTATTAGAGTGACTAGTGTTCCATTATTAAAGTGGCCAGTGATTTTAAGTCTATGCATATGGGGGCAGCAGCCTCTAAGGTGCAGGGTAATGTAACCGGATGGAAGCCACCTAGTGATGGCTAGTCTGATGGCTTTGAGATAAAAACTGTTTTCAGTCTCTCGGTCCCAGCTATGATGCACCTGTACTGACCTCACCTTCTGGAGGATAGCGGTGAACAGGCAGTGGCTCGGGTGGTTGTTGTCCTTGATGATCTTTCTGTGACATCGTGAGCTGTAGGTGTCCTGGAGGGCAGGTAGTTTGCCCCCAGAGATGCGTTGGTCAGACTGCACCACCCTCTGGAGAGCCCTGCAGTTGCGGGTGGTGCAGTTGCCGTACCAGGCGGTGATACAGCCCGACAGGATGCTCTCAATTGTGCATCTGTAAAAGCCTCCTGAGGTTTCTTCACCACTGTCTCTGTGGGTGGGCCATTTCAGATTGTAAGTGATGTGTACGCCGAGGAACTTGAAGCTTTTCAGCTGCTCCACTGCGGTTCCGTCGATGTGAATAGGGGCATGCTCCGGAAGTCTACGATCAGCTCCTTTGTGTTGCCGACATTGAGTGAGAGGTTATTTTCCTGGCACCACACTCCCAGTGCCCTCACCTCCTCTCTGTAAGCTGTCTCGTTATTGTTGGAAATCAGTGTTATTACTTACCTTCACCTCCTGGGGGTGGCCCGTCGGGAAGTCCAGGACCCAGTTGCACAGGGCGGGGTTCACACCCTGGGCCCCAAGCTTAATGATGTGCTTGGAGGGTACTATTGTGTTAAATACTGAGCTATAGTCAATGAACAGCATTCTTACATAGGTATTCGTCTTGTCCAGATGGGATAGGGCAGTGTGCAGTGCGATGGCATCGTCTGTGGATCTATTGGGATAGATCCCTACTCTTACGATAAGTGCCATGGGATCTTTTAGTGACCACAGAGTCAGGACACCCATTTAACATCAAATCCAAAAAACAGCACCCTACACAGGGCAATCATTGCCCTGTGGCTTTGGTATATTGTTTTAGACCAGAGGAAAGGGTGCCTCCTACTGGCCCTCCAAAAGCCCTTTCAGCAGCATCTGGTCTCCCAACCAATGACTGACCAGGACCAACCCTCCGTAGTTTCAGAAGCAAGCCAGCAGTGGGATGCAAGGTGCTATGCTTCTGATAAAGGGTCGCTACTTTGAAGAACCTCAAATATAAAATATATTTTGATTTGTTTAATACTTGGTTGCTACATGATTCCATATGTGTTTTTTCATAGTTTTGATTTCTTCACTATTATTCTACAATGTAGGAAATTGTAAAAATTAAGAAAAACCCTTGAATGAGTAGGTGTGTCAAACTTTTGACTGGTACTGTATATGTATATATAATATATATACACACATTAAAATATAAAAAACACAGTCATGCTAAGCAAAAATGAAACATCACAAATCCCCCAGAAAAGCAGTCCAAAAATAAATCTCCATTCAATACATTAAATATCCCAAACAACACCAAAATATCAAGATGAAATGTATTTTGAATTTTGTTCCAGCAATACGGTACATTAAAACATATTTCATTGGCTCAGAGGAGACCCTAGGAACCTCAAGAGTTCCTGAGTTCCATCAATCCTGTGAACGTGTTAGGCAACTCAGGCGCATGTGGCAAATACAATTTGATTTGATTTGATTTGACCAGGGATGAAATGTTCACAGTAGTCTCTGAAGGTGGTAGCCGCCAATCAGTTTCCCCGCATATCGGAAAGTGATAGACACCATTCTAGCCAGCATAACAACAGCAAGGAGAGAATGGTGACTTACTCAATGTGATTAAATGCTGGGGCCCAATTTTCCCTCAAATAACTGTTCTACTGTATTTAGATCTACAATCCATGAGACTTATGAAACAAACATGCAGGGCTTGACCTGTTTATCCACTTGTGTTTCAGACAAGGAGGTGACTGAATATGCTGTTGTCTTGTTTGATGCATGAAACAAATAAATAAAATGCATTATTATTCCCATACCATTATTACAGAGAATAAGACAAATTATGCTACCCTCTGCCTATTGGCAACTTAGCTTTTTCAAGCCTGCCTCAAAATACAACACTGCCCCTTTAAGATTAAAAAAAGCTCTTTACCTGACTCACTTTTTGAAGATGTCTAGAAATGTACACATTTTGTGCTCTTGTAGGAAGAAATCCCTCGCCTATTGCTGACTACAAAATTATCTATAACTGGGCTAATAACTCACTAACTAGCAAAGGATATGAACAAAATGTACACATGAGGCTACATCCAGCTCTTGCTTTGATCCCTAAACAAGTGCATCTACTCACGACCGCTCATGCTGTAAACACAGTTCAGTTCAAAGTAAATTGCACAGATCCATATATGGCAATGGTCTATTGGCATATACAGTGCATTTGGGAAGTATTCAGACCCTTCACTTTTTCCACATTTGTTTTACGTTACAGCCTTATTCGAAAATTGATTTTAAAATGTTTTTCCATCAATCTACACACAGTAGCCAATAATAACAAAGTGAAAACAGGCTTAAAAAACTAAAAAACAACAGAAATACATTATTTACATAAGTATTCAGACCACAGGAGGTTGGTGGCACCTTAATTGGGGAGGACGGGCTTGTGGTAATGGCTGGAGCGAAATATGTGGAGATGGGAGAACCTTCCAGAAGGATAACCATCTCTGCAGCACTCCACCAATCAGGCCTTTATGGTGAAGTGGCCAGATGGAAGGCACATTACAGCCTGCTTGGAGTTTGCCAAAAGGCACCTAAAGGACTCTCAGACCATGAGAAACAAGATTATCTGGTCTGATGAAACCAAGATTAAACTCTATGGCCTGAATGCCAGGCGTCACATATGGAGGATACCTAGGAAAGATGAACGGAGAAAAGTACAGAGATCCTTAATGAAAACCTGCTCCAGAGCACACAGGACCTCAGGCTGGGGTAAAGGTTCACCTTCCAACAGGACAACAACCCTAAGCACACAGCCAAGACAACGCAGGAGTGGCTTCGGGACAAGTCTCTGAATGTCCTTGAGTTGCCCAGCCTGAGCCCGGACTTGAACCCGATCAAACCTATCTGGAGAAACCTGAAAATAGCTGTACAGCGATGCTCCCCAACCAACCTGACAGAGCTTGAGAGGATCTGCAGAGAAGAATGGGAGAAACTCCCCAAATACAGGTGTGCCAAGCTTGTAGCGTCATACCCAAGAAGATTCGAGGCTGTAATCGCTGACAAAGGTGCTTCAACAAAGTACTGAGTAAAGGGTCTAAATACTTATATAAATGTGATATTTCCAGAGTTTTTTTAATATAAATTTGCCAAAAAATCAACAGAAAAATAATATTTGTAATTATGGGGTATTGTGTGTAGATTGATGAGGGGGAAAAAAACGATTTAATCAATTTTATAATAAGGCTGTAATGTAACAAAATGTTGAAAAAGTCAAGGGGTCTGAATACTTTCGGAATGCACTGTAGGCCTACTGCAGCTCTGATTGGTTATGAGGCACCAGTACAGTCTGTGTAGAGTATGGGGGCTGAGTAGTGCTTGTCAATGCAATAGATGTCACGACTCCCACCGAAGGTGGCTCCCCTGCATGTTCGGGCGGCGCTCGGTGGTTGTCGTCGCGGTCTACTAGCCGCCACCGATCCCTTTTTCCTTTTCTGTTTGTTTGGTCTTATTGGTTGCACCTGTCTCTTATTTTGTTTCGTGATTCATGTCTATTTAAGCCTGTTTGGCCCGCCTATTTCGTGCAGGATTCTTTTTCTGTTCGTCAGGTTGTTCATGGTCCTGTCCGTTTGCGCCCTGTGTTGGGTTGTACTATTTTCTGTCCGTTGTTTTGGGCGTTTGTTTTGGGATTCCTAATAAAGTCGGTTTCCCCAGTATCCTATGCTCTCTGCATCTGACTCTGCACCCACCACTCCTGGCGTTTGTGACAATAGAATCATACTCTGATGTGTTCTGCCTACATCTAAATCTCTTGCATAGTTCGGTTTGTTTCGGTATGTTGCATTAAAAGTGGCTAATATTGCATTGATTCAATAACAATTGCCAAGTTAAGGGAAACGTTGATAGTGTTAACTAACAGGGACATCTCTAGAAAGTTGAGTGAAGTTCAATCTCCTGCTTCTCTCCTGGGCTGATATTTCTTCTGTGCGGCAGTCCTGGGAGCTGCACAACAGTCTTGGGCTACTGCGTGTATGCGCATGCAAGCAGCTTAGAGGGAACATTGCTGGGGCCCATCAAAACAGTGTGTTACCAGTATGATAGCCAGGAGAGAAGCACCTTGGAGGGGATGTAGTTTCCAGTACAGACAGGTGGAAGCTGGGAGGGTGGCAAGCGCTACACCGGGCGCGGGAGAGTCCAAAAGAGTACATCCAAGTGGAGTTCAAGTTTGGCAGTAGTCCAAAAGCATCCAAGGCATAATGTCAAGTGGAAGGATGAAAGCAGCAGTAGGCAGCTGTCTGTTCACATAATGCCCCAGTGCAAGTAGGCGTCAAGAGTTTCAGCAAACCTGTTTTGTATGTCTCCTTGCAATATTTCAATATTGTCTGTGTTCACAGCCAGATGAAACAAAGGTAAATGGAGACTAAAATCCACGAAAAGCTTTTCAGCTACAAACACTGATCAGACAAAAAAAAGACATGCTTGCTGCCATTTACTGACCCCTCAAACACACACATACTCACACACACACGCCTGTACGCACTATTAAACTTAACTTTTAAACACTTTGTAAGAAGAGTTGTATTGTACAGATATCATTTATTTGTACTGTAATACTTAAATGAAGGATGGACTCCTACTACTCCCCAATTATAGAAGACTTAACATATCATAAATATTTAACTGACCTCTCTTTAAACCAAAAAAGAGAATGAATAGCTTGATGATAGAGTATAATGATCTAGAGAGAGCACTCTTAGCCCTGTTCTGTCTGAGGCAGCAAGGAGGGAGCTAAACTTTCCAGAGCGACAGCATTCCCCAATACCAGGAGGGCACAAATCCCCACCGGCACCTCACCCACGGGGGACTCAGGGGCAAGGCGGGGGAGTCAGGAGTTGTGAAAGACAATTGACAAACCTGTGAAAATTTAATCAGGCCCATGAATTAATCAATAAGAGGAGAAGTGTAAATGAAGCTCCTAAACGCAGGCCGGAGGGAGGCCCAATCAGCCCAATGCCCCCGTGCCACAACACACCTTGCCGCTTCTATACGGCACTTCCTGAATTAATCATTTCTTGAAGGTCCAGGGCCGATGATCTCAAGGCCGAGCTGGAGAACACGTGAGAAGCTCAGCTGACGGTCTGAATATTTACAATGTGAAAACAGATCACTTAGCATATTCACCTGGCCAGCCACGCATCAGTGCCCATCATTCCTGTGCTGCCTGATGCATTTCTTATGGCAGCCAATTTAGGGGAGAGAGCCTGTATGTCAATATCATGTAATGAAGCGTCATAAACAGCTATTTTGATTGCTCTGTACAGGAGGGTGCTGAGGCTTCATTGTTAGGTTCCTGGCTCCCTGGAAGAGGAGGAGGAGAAGGAGAAGGGTGTGTATATCTCTCTTTCCTACCATATGATTTCCTATACATTAGATGAGTTCCTTAACATTAGAGCGTTAGTTTGTAATTACAGTCTACATTACAATGGTTCATTCATAGACATGGAGCCATGGGAGGCTGTTAGCTTCTGTCAGTACCTCGTCAGTGGAGTGAGATTGTCTGGTTGAATAGGCTTCATTATTATGTTGTACTGTGCTATACTGTACAGTACTATACTGTACTATACTGTGCTATGTTGTACAGTACTATACGGTCCCTTAGTTTTCTGTATTTTCTCATGCTTTGTGTTTTGTTTGGACCCCAGGAAGAGTAGCTGCTGCTTCTTCAGCAGCTAATGGGGATCCAAATAAAAAAATCATAAAATCACACTGTACTATACTGTACTGTACTATACTGTACTATAATGTACTGTACTATACTGTGGGGGGTATCCAAATGTTGAATTAATTCACCTGAAAAAATGGACTACAAGTCTGAATATAGCAATACAATCCCACAATGAACTTAAAATGTGTCTTGGAGGAAGAAGGTTAACTTCATTTCGGGTTCCACTCCGACACTTAGAGGGAGCGAGATTTCCTCATCTCTGTGTAATCTACATCCACACATATTTGGGTTTACTTTTCTAGGTGTAAACATGTGAAATTGAAAATGTGAAGGCAACGTGGCGTGGTAATTGGCAATGCCAGGTTCGGCTAAAGCTGCTGGAACTATGCCCACATCAAATTGAAAAGCATGGTGGTGGAGAGCGAGAGAGAGCGAGAGAGAGCGAGCAAGACAAAGAGGAGAGGGAGATCCTGTATCTGGCAAAGCACAACTTTGCTTATCATTGGAGTGTTTGAAAGAGAGATAGAGAAGGAAAGAAATTAAAGGCGAGAGAGAGAATGTGAGAGACACACACACACACACAGAAGAAATGGAGTCTTATAGCTGGCAGACCATTCACATTTTAGTCATTTAGCAGACACTCTTATCCAGAGCGACTTCCAATTTGTGCCAGACCAGTCCTTAGCTTGCCATTAGAGAGAGAGCATGGTTATGTGCAGGCAACAGCATCCTGCAGCAGCAGAAGCAGCAGTTGCATCCTGCAGCAGCAGTAGGACTAGCAGTAGCATCCTGTAGCAGTAGAATTAGCAGTAGGACTAGCAGTAGCATCCTGCAGCAGATGTAGCAGAAGCATCCTGGAGCAGCATCATCAGTAGCATCAGTAGCAACAGCAGCAGTAGCATCCTGAAGCAGCAGTGGAGTAGCAGCAGTAGTAGTAGTTGCAGTAGTAGAAGTAGCAGAAGCAGCAGCAGTAGTAGTAGTAGTAGTAGTAGTAGTAGTAGTAGTAGTAGTAGTAGCAGTAGTGGCAGTAGCAGCAGTAGCAGTAGCAGCAGTAGAAGTAGCAGTAGTAAAAGAAGCAGCAGCAGCAGAAGTAGCAGCAGCAATAGAAGTAGCTTTATCAACAGTAGCAGTAGCATAAGCAGCATCAGTAGCAATAGTAGTCATAGCAACAGCAATAGCAACAGCAGCAGTAGAAGCAGTAGCAGTTGCAGGAGCAGCAGTAGTAGAAGCATTAGCAGAAGCAGAAGTAGCAGTAGTAGTATCAGCAGTAGCAGTACTAGTAGCAGCAGTAGTAAAAGAAGTAGAGATAGCAGTAGTTGTAGCAGCAGTAGTAGCAGTAGCAACAGCAGCAGCAGCAGTAGCGGAGATAGTAGTAGCAGCAGTAGTAGCAGTATAAGCAGTAGCAGAAGAGTAGCAGCAGCAGTAGTGGTAGCAGCAGTATCAGGGGCCGCAGTAGCAGTAGCAGCAGCAGTAGCATCAGTAGCAGCAACAGTAGAAGTAGCAGCAGTAGTAGCAGCAGCAGCCACAGCAGTAGTAGCATCCTGCAACAGCAGTAGAGTAGCAGCAGCGGTAGTAGTAGCAGTAGCAGTAGAAGTAGCAGTAGCAGCAGTAGGAGTAGAAGTAGCAGCAGATGCAGTAGTAGAGCAGCAGCAGCAGAAGAAGTAGAAATAGTAGCAGCAGTAGTAGTAGCAGTAGCAGTAGCAACAGCAGTAGAGTGGCAGCAGCAGTAGTAGTAGTAGCAGTAGCAGTAGAAGTCGAAGTAGCAGTAGCAGCAGTAGTAGTAGCAGCAGTAGCAG